>NC_034410.1:122834803-122868487 GCF_002078875.1 Numida meleagris
GGAGAGGAGAGGAGAGGAGAGGAGAGGAGAGGAGAGGAGCTGGCATAATCATTGGCTTCATATAAGAAAAAGCTTGTCTATTGGAGATGGTTCAGAATCACAGAATTTAAACAAGATTTGAATTTGATCAAAGCCTGAAGAGTTTCATGCCTGGATGTAGTAATGGGGGCAGATGCTTCTAATAAGAATTCAGTCATGCACAGTACTAAGTATGGTAAATTCCTACAATTCTTACCACTTCAGCAACAGGCTGAATCTTAATTTGATTTCAAGGCATATACATGCTGTCAAATTAACGTGACAATTTTTTACTCTTTTTGAAATGCCAACGCAGAACTCAAAAGCAAATGCTTTTCAAACATTTTCAGCCCCTACTTCACCACCTGATTCTATGCATCCATTTTATTTTCTAGACTTCTCCAGTCTCATAGCCAATTAATGAGTGTTATCCTTCATGACTCTGCCATGACTGACAGCTTGACAACTGTTTGGAGAGAACTGTAGCTACCCAGGCGGCAGGACTGAGTTCCAACAGATTATGTACTTCTGGAAACTGTAATTATCAACCTGGGAGATTTTTGGCACTCTACACAGTGCTTTCCATCAAATCTGCAGCTCTTGTTTGTTTTTTAAAATGGGGAAAAAAAGCTAAGTTTTTTTTCTCTAATGAACTGCTGAAACTAAATCTTCCAATTTGCTATCAGCTTAAACCATTATTAAGTTTTTAGTCACCTTGTGTTGGAAACATCAAGAGCACTTGCATTTGAGAAACTGAAAATTAAAATAAAGGTTACAGCTCAGAAGCAGATGGTAAAAGCTGAAGCATTTCAGGATATATTCCACCTAAATAATGACCATAGCCTGATCCTGAATGTAGATCAGATTACTATAGACTATTTGTGTAGGTAAATTCAGAGTTATCATGGAATGTTCCTAGGCACTCAGTCTGCTGTCAGAAGGTTGACCTGTTAGAATAATCCCTTTGGGCTCTGTCCTGGCAATCTCAACGTTTCAGAGGTTACAGCATTGAACTAACAGGTTTTTAGTGCAGATTCTCAGTTTTGAATGGATGAGAGTCGTCCCACACTAGCTGGCCTTGATGCTAAGGAATGGTCTAGGGAACATTCAGCTTATTAGCATGGATGAAATATGAAGAGTCCTACGCTCCACGTGACCTCAGAGAATCCAAGACAGCTCATAATGAGAAGGCCACAGAGAAAGAAATACTGCATTCTTACTGTGTTCAAGTAGAATCCATCAAATCTTCACCTCTTTACCTTCCTGCTACTATACATTTTGTCTCTACATCATTTCCGCACAGGACAACTGGGTTCATGCAGAGCACTAGTACTGAAAAGAAGTATCAAGGAATATCATTTATCTTCAAGACAGCAGCTGAGTTTATCCTGACATTGTACTTGGGAGATGTCATCACCACATGGGCACCACCACAGCTGGAGCACAAGGAAATAATGAGTGACTCAGAAGTATTGTTCTTCCAAGCACTCCCTCCTCCCTCCAAACTGCCAGCAAAGCTCCCAGCAGCTCTGCCCCTTTGCTCAGTCAGCTGGGTAGTATCGACATGTTGCAATAGCCAGGTACATGTACTTTCATGCAGATCTCTTAATGCAAAATTGTGTAAACAGTCACTTCAAATAATATGCAATTATTTCCCAAAGAATACAAGTGCTCTGCCATTCAGGCACAGCCCAAATGATGTATGGCACATGCAAGCAAGGAAGAGTTAAGACTGGTCTGAAACCACACAGGTGACTGCAACAGGTATTGGTTTCTGTGGTGCTTCCCTGCTGTAGCCCTCATTATCAATGGATCTGTGCATGTGTGTCATTACATCACCAGGGATAACTAGATCCCATGCAGAATCTGAACATCTGGTGTTGCTACCAAAACCTTCAGAAGATATCAGGACAGGGAACAGTTTCTCACTGATAAGAACAAGCACAACTGAAGAACTACCAAACTCCTTAATTCCTTGCATGTGGATAGTACAAAATATTCAGAGAAAATATGCCTTAGAAGAACCTATTCTAAAACAAATATGCATTCTCTTTTCAATTAGAAGCTTGGAAACTCCAGAAAAAGCAAATACAAGGGTGCTATGATAACTGAATGAAAGCTCATTTTATAAACTACAATCCTTTATTCAATTCTAAAAATACATTTCAAATTCAGAGTCTACAAAGAGTTAAGAGAAAAACAGCATCTCTTCCTCAAATGTTTCAGAATATTTAATAGGTAACAAGATCTGTCATGCTTAAGTCCAACAGTGAAAATATAGGAAAGCTGTATGACATATACAATGGCTTAATATAGAAATCATGTTCCAACTACTGCCACGCTTTTATATTACTTCATATGCTCATCTAAATAGTTTTCTCTAAGTGATACAAATTAGTGTACTTAAGATTAGCATTATCCTGTCTCAGGTGAGTCATATGCAATAAATCGTGATAATGGATATTAAATGTTATATGTTCACAGAAAATTAGACTAGTGACCCAAGTAAGTGTACAATTATCTTCAGAAGGAGTAGCCATTTTTTGCTATTCGATTTTAATCGCTTACCATTTGCTTTTTCACTACCTTACTAAAAATATGGAGCTTGCTATAAAATTCTCCTCAGACTTTGTAGGCAAGATAATACTTCCATTTTGCAGGGCCTGCCATTTTAAATCCTGCCATAAAATCCTACTTGCAAAAAATCCTGCCACTATCCTATTTGCAAATTCTACTCACTCCTCAAAAAAAAAAAAGTTTTTTAAAAAAGCAAATAGGGAAGGATTATGACAGGAACAACGCAAGACTGAATGTAACAGGCAGGGCAGATGGTGAACATCACTGTTCTAGAGAAGCTATTGATAACTGTTCTGTCTGGATAGTACATCACTTTGTATGGAAACCGCAGAAGATAGGACAGGTAGGAAAAAGGAGATGATACACAGGTAGATATCTCCCCACCTCTTTTCCAGTTAGGTCATATCTAGGGTAATTGTCTAAACTGAGATCAATCCTCAATCCCAAAACACAGTCAGAGCCTAAGTGTCTGATACAGACCACTGGTTTTTATAGTCTTCTGACTAATGAAATTAGAGAGGATTGTTCAATTGCCTCAGCGGAATTCCATCTATTTTATTAAACCCCAAAATATAAATTTCAGATAAATGCTCAGAGGCAAAACATGAAGCACACAGGCAGTGTAAATTACATTTTAGCAACTGTGTACAAACTCTTTCCAAAAAATGGAAGACAGAGAGAACCTATGCTGAAAAGCAAGTATTTGAAACCATGACAAATTAAACCTTATTTATTTAGTGAGAAAATTACCACTCTTCAGTGAGGATTAAATCAGTTTTAAAGAGTGCATCACAAAACCCTTGTCTCTTTCAATCTGAACATCTTGGCTTGACAACAAACAGAGCCGTACAACTTTCTGTGTTGTTGTCACAGTGAATATGGTGCATTTTAAAAACAACACAACTGAATTTGGTGTTTAATGTCCTCAAAAATTAAGGTACTAAAATTCATCTTGCTGGAGGGAAAGACTATAACAAATTACTTTAGAAAATCTCATCTATTAGTAAAGACACGCATCTGGTATGCATTCTTATGCATATATATCCAAATATAAAGGAGTGCATTCACTAGGCATTGGAGACCTATCTTGCAGATGGCAATAATGTGTATGAGTCCCACAGATGCACACTTTCCAGAAAAAAAAAGCACCTTGTCATATTTAGCACCATTTTTCAACATCTGTTTACAGAAGAAATCTAACAGCTCTCTCCAGTTCATACTGTCTACAAGGAGAAATATCAGAAAAGAAATACTACCTCAGTCTGGTAAATGCGTATAATTTTAGCGGTTATATTTTATGGTCTTTTATACAGAGATACAAAGCATGAAACACATTTTACAAGCCTACATCATCATGTGCTGAAAACACAGTAGCTGCACTCTGTTTTGCCAGAAGACTAAGTCCACAAACATAGCTGTCACACTTGTAAAATCAGTTGCACCAAATACTTCCTAAGTTCAAGAAAGAGAACTGCATTTATTACAATATTGATCAAGGCATAAAGAGAAATACAACAAAAATACTCTCTTTGTTCTGCACTTTTACTTTCTCCTTATCTTTGTGGAAATTCCCATGTGAAGGGAAGAGGAAGGCAAAAGATTTCTTCTGAATGCAAATGATCGATATGGGAATTCTCACAAAGAATCAGCAAGTTAAAAACTCAAAGAAGAAACCAACAGGAAGCTGATTATGAAATGATAGATCTGGTCTATCATTTAGAAACATCAAAAGCCTGATTTACGTAAGAAGTCCACATGAAGGATTCTGTCTACAGCCATAGTGAAGGATTTTGAATCTTTAAGAATTAAGGAGCATTTATTATTATTATATCCATTAGAGGACAAGAAATGTGAAAGGCAAAGCTTGTTGCAGTGGGTCTTTTATCACCTGACTCAATCAGACAGACAGTGAATTACAGGTTACAGTAACTCGTTCAAAACCAATGTATTAGGCAACAAAAAAGTTTATTGCATAAATAACACATTAAAATATTATCATAAAAACTAGCAGTTATTTCTATTAGCAGTTCTATTATTTATATATCTTCTCTATTGCCAGCTGAACATTTTTATATTGCAGTTTAATGGGTTTGTGTTTTGCTAAAGGCCTCTGTGCTAAGAAGCAAAGCTGTTCTAACTCGGTCTGACAGCCAGCTGCAGGAACAGGATAAATCACCCACCTACTTTTTCCTGCTTCATCCCACACTCAGGCTCTGGGTCCTAAACTCCAACTTTCTTCATGCCAGGATTGCTCAGATAGATCAAGGGAAGGTTGTGCCTGACCAATCTGGTGGCCTTCCATGATAGAGTGACAGCAATTATGGACAAAGGGAAGGCAACTGCAAGTCCCCCACCACGGTCCTCCACCACATCCTTATCTCTAAATTGGAGAGATATGGACTTGAAGGGTGGACTACTTGGTCGAAAAGGAATTGGTTGAAAGGTCACAGCCAGAGAGTTGTGGTCAATAGCTCTATGTTCAGGCAGAGGCCGGTAAGGAGTGGTGTCCCCTAGGGATCAGTCCTGGGACCAGTACTCTTTAACATCTTTAACAATGACATAAATAATGGGATTGAGTGCACCCTCAACAAGCTTGCTGATGGCACCAAGCTGAGCATTGTGATTCATACAGCAGAAGGAAGGGATGCCATCCAGAGGAACCTTGATAAACTTGAAAGGTGGGCCCTTATGAACCTAATAAGGTTCAACAAAGCAAAGTGCAAGGTTTTGCACTTGGGTCAAGGGAGTCTCAGATATGTATACAAACTGGGAGAAGAACTCCTTCAGAAAGACTTAGGGGCCCTGGGTGATAAAAACTTAACATGAGCCAGCAGTGTGCGCTTGCAGACCAAAAGGCCAGTGGTATCTTGGATTCCATCAGAATATGGGTGGCCACCAAAGCAAGGTGGTGATTGTCCCACCTATATTTTGCCCTCCTGAGGCCCCATCTGGAGTACTGCATCCCAATCTGGGACCTCCAACACAGGAAAGATGTGGAGCTTTTGGAGAGGGTCCAGAAGAGGGTCACAAAGATGATTCAAGGGCTGGCGAACCTCTCATATGAAGATTGGCTGAAGCAACGGGGCTTGTTCAGCCTGGAAAAGAGAAGGCTGTGGTGAGACCTCATTGCAGCATTCTAATATATAATAGGAGTTTATGAATATGAGGGAAATCAACTTTTTACATGGGTAGACAGTGATAGGACAAAGGGGAATGGATTTAAACTAAAGGAAGGGAGATTTAGATTAGATGTCAGAAAAATTTTTTACTGAGATATTGGTGAGGCTGCCCAAAGAGGTTATGGATGCCTCGTCCCTGGAAGTGTTATAAAGCCAGGTTACATGGGGCTCTGGGCAATCTGATCTAGTAATTGATCTAGCAGCTGGCAACCCTTCCTCTGGCAAGGGGGCTGGAACTTAATGATTAGTGGGGTTATTGGTGGTAGGTGGATGGTTGGACTAGGTGATCTTGTAGGTCTTTTCCAACCTAGCTAATTCTATGATTCTATGATTCTATGATTCTTGATGTCCCTTCCCACTCAAGCCATTCTATGATTCTGTGATGAAATCATCACATTAATTTTATCCAGAAAGTCTACTTGCTTGCTGCTTTAGATCTTCCTATAGATTTAGCTACTTGGTATGGTTCAGAGATTGCAGGGGAAATACTGAGGGGAAATACCAGTGCTTTGAGGCACGAATGCACTCAAGTTTCTTCAAGATGAGCACCACAACCCACCGACCTCAGAGAGGAGTGCACAAATCAGGCTGTCACAACCAGCTTCATGGCACACTGCCTCCAGAATTCCAGTCCCACCACCCTGTTCTTCGTGTAAGACCATGTATCAGAGAAGTCCATCGCACAAACATGGGAATGATACATCCTTTATGAGTGAGGTCTGAGGTATACGGTTGAATAAGCAAGTACGTAGAGTTTACAAGAAAATGATTGTTCTCTCAATCTTCAGCACATCGAAAATGTATAAACTAATTGGAGTCCACCATTTAGTTATTGACAATCCTCGTATCTGCTACTCATTTTTCCTGCAGATCACTTGGCATTCATTGCAAAAAGGGGCCCTTTTTGCACTGAGTAACTGAGAAAAATATAGCTTAGATTTTTTTACATGTGATAAACCACTGAAACTAATTAGGTCTTGTACTGATCAAGAAAAACAGTTATGAAGGTATTTTTCAACAATAGTTAAAACTGAGTGATAAAAAAGAAGCAGGTCCAAAGAAGGGCAACAAGGCTTGTGAAGGGCTTGGAGGATATGCTCTACAAGGAGAGACTAAAGGAACTGCGGCTGTTTAGTCCGGGGAAGAGGAGGCTGAGGGGAGACCTTATTGCTGTCTTCAAATACCTGAAAGGTGATTGCAGTGAGAGCGAGGTTGGTCTCTTCTCACTGGTGACAGGTGACAGGACAAGGGGAAGTGACCTCAAGCTGCACCAGGGGAGGTTTAGGTTGGATATCAGGAAAAACTTCTTTACAGAAAGGGTTGTCAAGCACTGGAACAGGCTCCCCAGGGAGGTGGTTGAGTCACCATCCCTGAATGTGTTTAAAAATCGTATGGATGTAGTGCTCAGGGATATAATTTACTGGTGGGTTGTTAGGGTAGTGTGGTTAGGTTGCAGTCGGACTTGATCTTGAAGGTCTTTTCCAACCTGAGCAATTCTACGATTCTATGATTCTGTGATCTTTCAGATCTTTCAGACATGAGGCTGTGAACCGATCTACAAAAACAGAAAAACAGCAAGTATCGTTGCATGGCTTTCCTGTGTGCCTTTGCAACACTGATTGAAAGATAATTGCACAATTGACCTAAAAATTGAAACACCACACACACAACTTTATTTGTAGTGGAGTTACGTTGTATTCCAACTGCATTTTATGCCACATCAATTGAACAATGAAATCTTAAGCTAGTTATGATGTTATCTGACATAATGCTTTTCTATATAACAAAGGCAAAAAAGGGGGGTTTCCCAAAGCAGCAATATTTTACCCTGATTTTTCCCTCAGTAGCCCCTCCCACTGAGAACTTCAAGTCCCCAGTTTATCTTTTTGGAACTTCTGCTTTGGTGTGCCAACAAAACATGAACAGCTCACCACAGTGCTACTGTCAGGAGTCAAAGGGAGCACTCCTCTTCCCACTCCACCCTTACAGGCAAGCTCGTGTGAAATCCAGTGAAATTCCTGAAGATCTGTAGAAAGCAGCAATTTCCCCTATTCATCCTGTTTTTATACAGTATCTTAAAATGTTTAGTATACTGATATTCATAACCTCTTAATGGAAAAGACCTGAAGAATGTATTTAAAAAGTGTTTTTGTAGGACATGTTCACAGTGTATGTCCACTGTGTATTATTTTCTTTGGCCAACAAAATCTTACATGTCAAAGTTGCAATAGCATGACAGGAGGGGTGCTTATAAGCAGGAGGGGACTGACTTTTTACACTGCCTGATAGTGACAGAACAAGGGGAATTGGCTTTAAACTAAAAGAGGGGAGATTCAGGTTAGATGTTAGGATGAAATTTTTCACCGAGAGGGTGGTGAGCCCCCAAGACAGTTTGCGCAAAGAAGTTGTGGATGCCCCATCCCTGGAGGCACTCAAGGCCAGGTTGGACGGGGCCCTGGGAAGCCTGAGCTAGTGGATGGCAACCAGGAGGTTGGAACTAGATGGTCTTTAAGGTCTCTTCCAACCCAAGGCATTCTGTGATTCCATGAAATTGTGCTACTGTCATGGTAAACACAGAGAGGTGTGTATGTAAATCAATGCCTAAAACCTGAATACTGCAAAGAGTGCCATGAAATTATGCTTCTCAGAAACCATCCAGTGTGTCTGAAGGACATGAACTGAGTGAAAGCTGAAGACAAAGTAGTTCAGGATATGCTTTCTATCAGTATGTCAGTAACACTGCAGCATTTAGAGCGTATGAATCCTTCACGGTGTTAAGAAAACTGGAAAAATATAGCAAAGCTTTCTTAAGTAAATGATCCGGACCTAGACAGAGAAGTGAGAAACAACCGTCGTGCCTTCAGTCACACACCATGATGCATCATCACACAAGATCATAGTCTTAACACCTGTTTTCTTTCCCTTGTTATCTGATCCCTGTCCATCACTGGGAGGAAAGAGGGAAGGAGAAAGCCCCAGGCTCAGCCCAGATCCAAGCATAAGATAAGGTGAGGCGTCTGCCGCTACACCGTTTGGTGGGATGGCTGTGGAGCTGCCCCTCCCTTGTGGAAAGCTGTGAGCTTCAAACTTGAAATTAAATCACTGTTAATGAAGGACGTGACCTGGTGAGCAGGCCTAGCAAAGCAGCTCCATCCACGAGCAAGGGTGGCGATCACTTTCTGGAAATTTCCACCCTGCCTTTTTGAAACGCTATGGAAAAATCTTCACGGGACAGCCACGGAGGGGCAACGGAGCACCCGTCCTCAGGATAAGAGCTGACACCCTCTCCCTGTAGCCGAAAATGGAAGGGCTCCTGAGACGAGCACACCGCACTCGGGCTCACGCCCTCGCATCGCCTTTGGGGCACTGAGGTTCCGACCCCCGCGAACGGACCGCCATGGCCCCGGACCGCGCTCCGGCACCTCCCCTCCCACTAGTCGGCGGCTCCGCCTCGCTCTGCCCGGGAAGCCCCGCTGCTGTCGGGGACGGGAAGCCGCTCCTCCGTGGAGCCAAGAGCTGAAGGAGGCTGGGAGGAGGCGGGCCAGAGTCGGGGAGAGGCGGGCGAAGCGCGACGGGAGCAGCCGGGTGAGCGAGCTCCGGGTCCGCTACGCCCTGCGCAGGCAGACGGCGCGGCCGCCCCGCGAGAGTAGGGCAACGCGGAGCCGGCCCCAACTCCAGCCCCAGCCTCAGCCCCTCCCCGCGGCGCAGTGCGAGGATGAGCGACGGGGCGGGCGCCGGCCGGGCGGGCGCCATCAGCAGCGCGCTGCCCACCATCCCCTCCAACAAGCTGCCGGACCTGCGCTTCCTCAGCCGCGGCGCCTACGGCACCGTGTCCGCCGCCCGACACGCCGACTGGAGGGTCCCGGTGGCCCTCAAGTGCCTGCAGGGGCCGCTGCTAGACAGGTAGCGGAGCGAGCAGGGGGTGTCCGGGGGTTGCGGGGTTGGTGGGTCTTTCCGTGGGGCACTTCAGCCTGGGCGGAGAAGCGTTGAGCAGCTCTGCTGCTTCCTCTGTGTCAGCTGTTGGGAAGGGCGGTGTGAGAGCTGCCAGCTCAGCTTCTGTCTGTAATGGTGTTGTTTAGAGACAGCAAAAAATGCTGGGGGAAGCTTCTCCAGGACAAAGCGTGACTGGTGGTATTTTCTTTGTCTCACGGTGCTGAGAGAAGCTAATTTTAAGTAGTAGCCGTGTAGACCTCTGTGTACAACTGTCAATAGTTCTTTAACTTGTAGCATTTATAATCCCCATTTTCCTGGAGGTAAGTGACGGTGTGTTTCCTGCAGAAGCTGTCACTCCTTAGGGAGGTGCAGCACGGTACAATTTTTCACAATTTTTCAGATGTACTGCCTCCTTCAACCTCTGCAATATAATTTTTTTCCCATATCGGTGCTAGTTTGCCTCTCCTTAGTGTGTTGCTTCTTGTTTCCTGTGTAGGTGTCTTTCATCTTTACTGCCTTAGGTTTCTTTGATCTAGTTTCAGGCAGTGAGGAGGAATAACTTCACTCAGACCTCTGTGTGTTGTGAGTGTGCCCACTCTCAGCAGTATGACATGGGTGTGCGTAAAAACTTTTCAGCTGTTCCTCAATTGATATGCAAGTTTTTTGGTTTTGGTTTGTTTTGGTTTCCCCTGAGAGATTGTGAATGCACCCAAAAGACTTTTGGTCTTGTGACCCAGTTGCTGCGAGGGGTTTAGTAGCTTAGAACAGTGGTGTGTGCACAGGGCTTTATCTCTGACATGTTGCCAGAATCTCAGCTGTGTTTTTAAGCAGGAATGTTATATTCTGTGTTGTTAAATTTATCGATGTTCCACTAATTTAAGTCACTGCTGGCAGCAAGACCAGCCAGGAGCTGCTGTGAGTTGTGCTTGTGTAGGCGTTACGCAGTGCCCTTGGTGAGGAGCAGGCAGGTGTAGTGAATTCCATGCACAGGGATGAACCTCCAAGTGTTGCAACCTGCTTCCTGGTTACAGCAGAATCCCATGCAGATGTGGCTCGTGATCTGGGAAAACCCCTGATTTTCTCAAACCTAGTTTGTGCTAGAGAGAGAGAGGAAGGGATCTGAGCCTGTTGTCCCATATTTTTCCTGAAGTGGGCTTTTTTCTTGGATCGCTTCCTGGACTTTCCCATAATAGATGTTTTTTCCATCTCATAAACAAGGACTGGCAATTGGCCTTAGTTTAACATACCTCTAACAAACTTCTTTCTCTTTTTTCTTTTTTTCTTTAGAGTCCTTCTTGGTCCACGCATCCTCGCTGCAGGATGTTTGAGATAAAAATGTTCCCAAAAAATTATTCTTACCACTTTTAGAGATAGAAGCACACTCATTTTTTAAATATAACTTGAGCTTCTCGTATCCATAAGCTGCAATGTTTGAATTTGTAAAGATGACTCAAATTCACACTTATTTGTAGGTTTGACTGTAACAAAGAGCATTCAGACCACCAAATTTAAGTGTCCAGGCATTCTGAGAGCAGTCTTTGCTCCCTGTGCCATTGAGTGTTTTTTCCAGAAGGCAATTAAAAGCAGAGGCGCAGCTGAAGGAACAATTTAGACAAAATCATAACACAGTCAGTCATTCAGAAACTGAATGTGTGTCCCTTTAAAGTATTATCACACACCAGTGTCATAGTGCTCTAAAACAGCTAGAAGAGTGTGACATAAGCATTAAGATAAATAGTGGGCAACAGTAAACACGCAGGATTTGAAGGTGGGCAGTAAGACAAGTGTTAACGATTACGCAGGATAAGGAAACTGGTCTGTATCCTTGTTTGCTGGAAACATGGATGAAATGTGTTGTGGAAATAAAGATGCTTGTGTGGTACAACAAAACTAGAGAAGCTGTCTGGTATTTTCATGTGCAGATTCTGTGTTGTCTTGCAGCATCTTGTTATCAAATGAAGGCATAGTAGGAAACAAAAGACGAAAGGTGGTGCGGCATAGAGATCTGCTGTTTTTTGAAGGGAACATAGTGAATCTTAAGTTTGCTTAGTTTCCTAGTATTGGTAAGGTAACCTTACTTGTTGGTTTTCTTTTTAAGTGATAGAAACCACCTTCTAAAAGAAGCAGAGATATTGCACAAGGCCAGGTTTAGTTACATTCTGCCAATTTTGGGAATTTGCAATGAGCCTGACTTTCTGGGGATTGTAACAGAATACATGGCAAACGGATCACTGAACCACCTTTTACATGGGGTAAGTGTTCTCACAGTCTTTAAGTACAGCCTCTGGTTGTTTCAAATACTGTAATTTCCATATTTAAGGGAGGTATTATAGTAGTTGTATTATTACAAATTTAAGGACAGCCACTCTTACTAGTAGTTTTTGTTGCTCACATCAACCTTCTGTATCACAAAAAGGCAGGCAGACTTAGTAGATGTTAGTTTTATTGCAATTTTCCTTTAATGCCATGATCTGTGTAGCAAGCTAAAGGATGAATTACTGTGTAAAATCACTTTTAATATCTCTGTTCTCTAACTGGAAACTGAAATACTTCGATCTGGATTTCAGAACTACTGGCAGTGTAAATATCATGAAAAGATGACTATTTCTTGAATTTGAACCTTTAAAAAAATACTGATGAGGACTAATAGAAGCCAAATATTGCTAATATAAACAGATATAGGTATTTCAACCAAGTGTTACTCTCAACATTAAATTGACCCGTGCTCCCACTGCCTTGGTCCAGTCATTCACTGTTGCTGCTGTAAAGCTCCTGCAGCTATCTCAACATCACTGCAGCCTCTTCTGTGTCCTTAATCAATACCTGGCTGTGCTTTAGAGAGTTCAGCTATGTGTTTTTCATAAATGCATTAGTCTCAACTTTTAAGATGTGAGTTTTCCTGCCTTTTTGTTGTTGTATTTACATTTCTGAAGGTGGTATTTTGGGCTTAGTTTCACCACAGTTTCCCCCTCCCTCTCCTAGTGTCAGCTGAAGAAATGATTCTTGCTTTTCTTTGTGCAGTATCTATAGGCTACAGGTTTCATATAGGAGTTAGTCTGTAATTCATGTTTCCTTATGAGTAATTATGAATAATATGGTAAGTGTCCTGTTAACACATGATATATAGCACTCATGAACTACTGAATGAATGCTAGGGAGTGGAAACGTAACATCACGTTATTATGTTTATGTATTTAATAGCTAACCAGTATCAATGCACAGTTAAGGTAATGTGTGTTTTAAAAGATTGCTGCTTGTCCAACTCACTTTCTTCTTGTAATGAAAGCTTTTGTGCTATCTTACCACGTCAGAACAGAGGAGTATATTCTGGTTTTCTGGTTTTATTTTGGCAGAAAGATATGTATCCTGACATTGCCTGGTGCCTGAGATACCGCATTCTTTATGAAATTGCTTTGGGAGTGAACTATTTGCACAACATGAATCCTCCATTGCTGCACCATGACTTGAAAACCCAGAATATTTTATTGGATGATGAGTTTCATGTCAAGGTAGAGTTATTTAATTCTTATATTCTTCAGCGTCCAGAATGAGCCGAAGTGTTTAATTACAGTAGAAGAAGAAGAGTGAGGTCATGGCTGTGGAGAGGGGTTATAGTCGTGTGCCATATGTTGTACTTTTATCCTTGCAGGCAGAACTTAGATAATTTTTTTGGAAACACTGTTTTACTGAAGTGTGGATCTGATACATCTAAGAAGACCAGAATTCCATAATATGTACTGTTTGCAGTATAGAAGTTCATATAAAAGTTGGTTTCAAACTTAAGGAGAGTAGATTTAGGTTTAGGAAGAAGTCTTTTACAGTGAGAGCGGTGAGACAGGTTGCCCAGAGATGTGCTGGATGCCCTATCCATGGAGACTTTCAAGGCCAGGCTGGACCAGCCTCTGAGCAACCTGATCTAGCTGTGGATTTCCCTGTTTATTACAGGGAGCTGGGCGAGATGATCTTTAAAGATCCCTTCCAACTCTGAGAATTCCATGATTCTATATAGTTGTTACTCAATAGCAGTGACGCTTTCTGATGACAGCTTCTCCTGGGTAGCTATGTCTGGCTCTTTCTGAGGAGAAAATAGAAAGTTTTCATGTCCAAGATGCTCAGATAAGTTAGTTCTGAAGGTCAGAAAAAATTTAATGTTAACACCATTTGATGTTTGTCATGCAATGTGAACACATGTATTCTATTAGAGTAGTATAAGAATATGTAAAATGTAACTTTGAAATTTGGACACACTGAGAGATGGCTCTTACGAAGCTCCTAAAGCAAGGAAGTATATATGAAGAAATAATATTAGTTCAAAATTTCAGTTCTGCCTTTTTGAGTATCACTGTCATTATGTGAAAAAGAGATTAAAGAACTGGCAAAACAGTTATGTGCTTATATAATTGCAAGAGTGTCTTTTTTAAAAGAAGTGAAACTTTCTCTGTTTTTAAAATTGGTAGAATGTACTATTCAAAGGAAGTGAGAAATAAGAGAGATCTTAATTCATACCTGAAGTTCATACTTCAGTGGTTACTGTGAGATTAATCTTTCTGTCAGTCCTTTGAGCAAATGTCAAAGATGCGGTGCCAGTCTCTTCTTTCTCCATTGCAAAGACGTTTTCCTTGGCAGCAAGGCAGCTTACACAGCTTTCCCTTCACACACTCCCTCAGCAGCTCACACCTCCTCCCACTCAGCTGTGCCAGTATCACCATCTCTCAAGCTTCCTGATAAACCTGACTAGGAATTGACCCTAGTAATCCACAAAATCCATTTTTTTTGATCCCTAGCAGCGCTGGTGCAGTCTGGTGCTCTACCTGACCGCATATAACCGGTTGCTTTGCTTAGAGCAGTTCGGCTGAAGCATGATTCTTTAATTTAGGACAGCTGGCGGGAAATTGAATGAAGGTTATCACACATGCTAAACTGGAAAAGTATTGCATGTGTATAAAAATAAGACCATTCATAGGCTGTTTCTGGCTATAGTAGATGTACTGAATGAGCAAGATAACCTGACCAGCTACAGCAAGGAAGGCATGGTATGAGTGAACTGTAGAGGAAAAAAAAAAAAGGGGGGGTATTGTTTATGCTCTCCAGAACGTTTGTTTCTGTTACCTTAAGTGCTCACAGAGGCATTTTGGAAAATTATTTTGCTCTAATGCAAATGCTGAGAAAGCCCAGAGATCATTTCTGCCTTTTTCCTTTGAACTAAGGTTCAGGGACTTGAGTTTGTTTAGCTTGGAGGAGAGAAGGTTCTAGGGAAACTTCATTATGGCCTCCCAGTACCTGAAAGGAGCTTACAAGCCAGTGGGGTACTGATGTTTTACACAGTCTAGTAGCAATAGGACAAAGGGGGATGGCTTTAAACTAAAAGAGGGGAAATTTAGGTTGGATGTTAGGATGAGATTCTTTACTCAGAGAGTGATGAGGTGCTGAAACAGGTTGCCCAGAGAAGTTGTGGATACCCCATCCCTGGAGGCGTTCAAGGCCAGGCTGGATGGGGCCCTGGGCAGTCTGATCTAGTGAGTGGCAGCCCTGCTTATGGCAGAGTGTTTAGAGCTAGGTGATCTTTAAGTTTCTTTCCATCCTCAGCCATTCTGTGATATATAACTTCCACCCCTGGATGCTGGACACTGGCAGCTCTGCTTCTGTCTTATTCTTCTAGCTCTGCACCTCTCGACCCATAACCTGATCGGGTATCTTGCTCTTGACTTATGCTTGTCTGGGAATGTAAACTAAGCTAGTTAATTCTTGATGTAGGGTGACTTCTCTAGGGTGGGACAAGGAGACAGAAGTCCCCAGAGGGCCTATTTGGTGACTTTTTGCAGCATAGAATTTCAGGATACCAAATTTGTTAATTTTAGATTAATGATTCTTAGTTTTGAGGATGAGGTGGGCTGCCCTAATTTTTTTCTGTAAAGGCAATTGTCACTGGGTACCTGCAGGCTAAGTTGCGTGAAGCTATTATGGTCTTAATGAACTTTATGCTTTTTATACAATCAGTGATCTAGAAATACTCAGTGACTTTGCTGCTTGTGTTCCATGAAGTGAAGTGATTTGGGACAAACTTCCACAACGCATTCCCCAGCCAGAGAGCATAAGAACCGTCCTTAAAAGAACAACAGGATAGGGCAGTGCTGTAGGAATGATGTGAGTCATGAACTGGGAATGTTTTGTGAAGTGAAGCTGGTGTTTCCTGTCTCTAAAGCAACCACATACTTTGTGTCAGGTTAAGGATTGCAAACAACCGGTTCTTTCAGGTGTATTTCAGGAATTTGTAACAAGGGTTACAGATAAATCTGGTTTTCAGAACAACTGCTCTGTCCTTTTCAGATTGCAGATTTTGGCATGTCAAAATGGCGTGTCATATCCATGTCACAGTCACGCAGTGAGACTTCCTTGCCAGAAGGAGGGACCATTGTCTACATGCCCCCTGAAGATTACAATCCTAGTCAGAAAACTCGGGCAAGTGTGAAACACGATATCTACAGGTAACTTGCATGATCTCAAGGGGACTTTGACATCTGAATTCACATTTGAGTTGCTGAAATTAGATTTTGACATGTTTTCAGTAACATTCTAAGAATCTAAGCAAAATGAATCGGGAAAGAAGAATCAACTGGTAGCTGGAATTGCAGATTACGCATTTCTTTAGGAAACACTGTGACAAGCGTGATGCTTCAAGCTGGAACTGTTACCAAGGAGACGAGTTCCTGTGAATGAGAGTGTATGTATACAGTGTAGGGAGGAAAGAAACTGTCCTTTACCTCAATTTGCACACCTTTGTAATTTGTATACATCTGTTAAGATAATCCGCAGAATATATTGGGAAGAAAGAAAAATGTCTTTTGAAAAGAGATAAGAATAAAAGAGTAACGGAGTTAGCGGAGTTAAGAGAGATCTCTTGTCTGTGTCTCCAAATAGAGAGCCATCTCCTGAAGGATTAATTCACTTTAAAAAAAGTTCAGGTAGATTTGCTTCAGTCAGCTCTGAGTCAGCTGAAAGTAGTAGCGTTGTGGCTACCTGTACAACTAAATAGAAGAGTGGCTCTTACGATGTTAGAGTTACGATCAGCTAATTTGAAGAAGCTCGTAGAGCTCAAAGGTTATTAGAGCAATTGTGGAAATAATTCATGTCTCTACATAAATGGTGATTTAGGAAGTATGAAGAGATATACTAATATGACAAAGTCCATCTCTCTCTTGCACTCTACCACCATTAGCTTCAACTGTCTCTGTGAGGGTTGTGTTTCAGTGGAAGGTAAACTGGTCTCAGAGAAGCTTATTGACATCCAGGGAGACGATTATTTCTTTTAATTGTGCCTTTATCTTGAGAAGTATGCAAAGTTCCTTGGAATTCCTTTTTAAAGAATGATAATACACCTGCTTTCCTTTTCATTTGAAAAGACAGTATGGACTTGGTAGGTGCTGAATTAGTAGCAGTGTGAAGTTAGCTACTCTGGCTTCTGATTTTAGAGGATTTGAAAGTATGGATTGTTTATCAGTGAGCGTATGGAAATGAAGAAGACAAAAGTTTGTAAGGAAAAGAAATTATGTGCAGAAGAATAACAAATGAATGGGAGAAAATAAAAGCAGTTTTTTACGCTGTTCTTTCTCTTTGACAGGCTGAGAGAGCTGGGGCTCTTCAGCCTGGAGAAGAGAAGGCTCCATGGAGACTTTATAGCAGACGAGGGGAAATGGCTTTAAACTGGAAGAGGGTAGATTTAGACTAGACATTAGGAAGAAATTCTTTACTGTTAAGGTGATGAGACACTGGAACAGGTTGCCCAGCGAGGTTGTGGATGCCTCCTCCCTGGAAGCATTCAAGGCCAGGTTGGGTGGGTCTTTGAGCAACCTGGTCTAGAGGGAGGTGTTCCTGCCTATAGCACGGGTTGGAAGTACATGATCTTAAAGGTCCCTTCCAACCCAAACCATTCTCTGATTCTATTTCTAAATCAGAAAGAAACTGAAATTATTTGATGAGAGAGAAAGGAAATTGAAAAAGAGTAGTGAAATGGGATGGCAGTTCAAGGCTGGAAGGTAGAGAGGCAGTGAAGGAAATGAATGACTGTAGGAAAGGTCGCACACAGACCTGTGCCAAGGTCAGGAGGAGATGCTATGAAACAGAAATAAGAAAGGAGAAAGTGAATAGGGTAAAGGGAAATTAGCAAGAAGTGGTGTGCTGCAGTGTTACAAAATAGAATAATCTTTAATTGTAGAGAGATTCAAAACTGAATGAAAGGTGGACTGTCTGATTAATTATCTGCAGCAGATACAGCAAAATGTTGGTGAGATATTAAAGCTAATTTGTGAGGAAGGTTCTTTCTAAAGAAACTATGATGACTGCGTATGTTAAAAGTATACATGTCTGTGGGGGAAGCTGGGATGTGCTTCCTGGTACGTGTCTGTATCTTACTCATCTCTGAATTTTGTGTTGGTGAGAGCCATCCTCTCTGCTGCTCCTCGCTTTCATGGAGGCATCAGCGTGGCCATCAGGACTGGGGAGATGCTGTGCTGCTGTACTTGGGCTTGAGTGCTGAGATTTAAACTGCATGAATGTAGTTCAAATCTGTGTTTAGCTCTGTTGTATGTTGTGGAAAAGAAGCTTATGCCCTGTAAGTTTTTTCTTTTTTATAAAATTATTGACTAGTTACAGCTAGTCATTCATAAAAATTCCTACTAGTATGCCTCATCTGAGGCATCATTGTGTTCAGCTACAGTCAGACTGGTGTCCACAGGACTGTTTTAGTGAAAAGTTTAAAATAAAATGTAAAGTTGAATATATTCTTGTAATAAGTGTCAGTAATCTAAAATAATGTCTTCTATACTTTTTACTCTTTAAACAGTTTTGCGATTATTATATGGGAAGTGATGTCAAGGAAACACCCATTTGAAGGTAAGACCACGTTTTCTTGTAATTTGTTTTTCTGGCTTTAGGTATAGGCAGCACCTGTCACTTGGATACCTGGAAACTTAATTTTAGGGATTACTTTGTAACAGTCCTATTTGTAAACCCGTTTAAGAAGTCATTGAGTTACTTCTGAGGTTAGACTCTTTTTCAAATTACAATGTTGATAAGAAAAAATGTATTTTGAATTATTTTCTTTTAAAAGAAGAAACAGCCTAATTTTGGTGAAATGTAAATATTACGGCTGCAATCTTAATTATTCTTCCTATAGTTAGCTATTTGTTTTGCATATATTTCTAATGAAAGCACGATGTCTATTTTGACAGAAGTTATAAACCCCTTGCAGATAATGTATAGTGTGTCACAAGGACAGCGACTAGACTTAAGTGAAATGAGCTTGTCAATGGACATTCCGCATCGAGCTCTTGTCATACGGTTGATAGAAAGTGGATGGGCACAAAATCCAGATGAAAGACCATCATTCTTAAGTAAGTTTACCTTGCAAAATGAATACAGTTATTTAAATTGCCAGAGTTTTGTCTCATATAGTATGTATAGAGCAAGGGTCTAAAAGTCGTTAAATGGAAATGGTAAAAATGTCAAAAAATACCTCTCTGCTCAATCACATTGTTTGTGATTCTTGTCTGCTTCCATCGTGTCTATAAACAATTTTTTATGAGCTACATGTGCAATAAAATCAAGTTGTTAGTTGGAGTCTCCTACATTTGCCATCTCTAATTTTCCTGTAAAAACTAGCACGGTTTGTTTAACTACTTGTGCTTTTTTGTTGTTGTTGTTGAAGGGAATTATTTATTTATTTACTTATTCTCCTCCCTCTTCTGAAAAATAAGTGAAATACACTGGAGGGAGTACTGTGAGTTTACTGTGAGTAAGACAGCTGGCAAACCAGCAAATCGTTGCACATCAGATGAGCTACAGTGACTTCACTTTGTTATTGCATGTTTGCATGGATAAATCCTTTTCACTGGGACTTTGATTGTTCCACCTCCCTGATGGAGCAGGTTAGGAGCCACACAGGTAGCTTTTAATCTTCCCTCTGTATAGTTTCTTATCCGTGAGATCAAATATAGATACTTTCAGCCTTTTTCCAATGAATTACTTAATTTAGAGCCTAAGATTGAAGAGTGAGCTTGCAGAGGTTAGCGTGGCATGTTGTGAAGTAGGAAAGTTCTGTTTTGAAATCAAACCTGGGTTTGTCATGCATAACCAGCTTATTTGGTGTAGATATGGTGGCTTAGATATACTCCCCATACTAATTTCTCCCTAGCATGGAAAGCTGCTTAATATTTTTGTGACTTCTGGCTCTTGTGTGCAACAGCAATTCCATAAAAATACAGCCTGAAAGTCATCACCAGTTTTTAGTTGTGAGATTTGCTCTTGCTGGGGTTGGAGTAGTCACCTATAGAATTGTAGAATATCTAGGTTGGAAAAGAACTTCAAGATTATCAGGTCCAGCCATCAGTCTGTCCTATTCCCATGTAAAAGGAGTATTTCATCCATCCTCTTTATCAACAACAGTAATAGTATCTTATTTTCTCTTCTATCCTAATCCTTTTATCCTCAGTACAAATATATATCTATTTCATCATCTGAATGCTCACATTTCAGTCTTTTAGCTTTTGCAGTATTCTTCCCCAAGATCTGGTCTTCAAACTCGATCAGATACATCCAAGCACTTCCGAAAGCCTTTTCTTTCACGCAGAATGTAATGTTTTAATTTGACCAGTGCTTTAAAATGGCTTATTTGCCTTGCAACTAATCTTGATTCTTGCTTCTCTGCTGCCGTTATGGCCTTTGTTCTCCTACTACCTCTTAACTATTATTGATAATTCAAATCAATCAATCTGGACCTAAAAAATAAAGTAATCTTTGAGTTCAGCAGTATTTGAGAGGAAGCTGGGAATTCTGGATTTGCTCGACAGTCATCTGCTAAGCTTTTAGGTTCTTTTTTGAAATAAACCCATGAGTTGTATATTGTTCCTTAAAAACTTGTCTCTCTCATAACTTCATGTAGAAGTGAATGCAATGACTCCTACTTGAAATACTTTTTTTTAATTTTAGAAGTAGAGAGGACCGTAATCCTAGTGTCTCATTTGAAGATTTGGTGAACCTAAGTTTGTTATTTTTAAAACCTTTATAAAATTAGAGTGTAAAATAGAAAATTGCTATTCAGACAGCTGAGAAATGAGTGTTCATAACTTCACTCTCTGGACCAGTTTTGCAGAAAAAAATAGAGACACAGCCAAACAGATTTAGGATCTTTATGTTCAAAATTTGCAGTCCAAAATGAATTACATGTCCTCTTTTGAAGCATTTTTAACTTTGCATTAAAAATATTTTTGAAATGTCCATTTATTTTCATATGAGTCTGGTTTACATGGTTTTAAATCATTGGCTGTTTTTTTCTCTGAGTAAATAAATTATTTATAATATTTTTTAAAAATAAAAAATTAGACATGTCATAATACTTCCTTAGGTGTTCTTGCTTTCTTATGTCAGTTACCCAAAATAAAATAGCAACCAAAGTCTGCGGTCACACAGAAGGAGTAATTACCTGGGGTAGGCGTAGAGTATGAGCTGTCTTTGGCTCTGTGTACCTAAATTAATGTGGTCTTTGAAGAAAACATGCATTGCTTTCCCTTTACTATCGTAAAGAGAATGAGGAAGTTAGAAATCTTTTTTCAACATTAGGGGAAGTGAAGTTCACTGATTGGGAAATTTTGCAATCACCATAGCATAGGGAAAATGAAAATAACACCGAGCTTCCCCCTTCCCCCCCCCACCTTCCTTTATAAATGCGCTTAAAATAGAAGTGTTTTGTTAACCTGTCTGTTCCCCGTATAAAGAAGGGACAAAGACTATTTATCCCCATGTTTCTGCATAGCTCTGTAATTCTCTTGATTCTGCAGTCTTGGAGCGTGTACTTGCAGTTTAATTAAAATCAGTAAAAACAGTCCTAGTACTTCATTGCGGAGGGTGGAGTCCCAGACTCTGTGTTAGCTGATGTAAGAGAAGAAAAATCCCACTATTGAATGTATGTCTTGAAAATGCCAGCAAAACAAGAGCTAATATGGGAGAACCACAGTAAAACAATAAAACAACTGTTAAAAAAAATATAAATACATTAATGAGAATGCAGTGTCACAGGCTCCTTGTACAGTAAATTGTACAGATTTTGCTGAATCGCTGGAGTTCATAGAAAGCGCAGTAGAAGTTGTTACATTCTGTCATCCTTTCCTGAGGTTTGAGCACAGTTTCAGGGAGATATTTGTATAATACCCACCTCGAAATTTGAAATATTTTGTTTTTGTAAATCTTTTAGCATTGGGAAACAAGGGAGTGTCACGCACGCTGTCTCTTGATTATTAAATTGTCATGTGGCTTCCTGTGCAAGCAGACGATGTTGGCTTCTGCCTCTGTTGAGCTTACAGACGCTATCACTGAAGTTCATTGGGTATGGATAAGTCAATGCTTTGACTATGACCATCTCTCTTGGTGACAGATCTCCACAGCAGCTCTTCTGGGTATTGCTATGGGGTCTTGTTTGTCTATTTTCCTTGTGTAATTCTTTGTACTTCTGCTGCAGTGGGAGTAAAGCAACCCATTCTGAGGTCTTGTGTTTAGAGATCCCAGTTTGCAGATTAAACTTGTTGAATCTGTCCTGAAATATAGCAAATCCATTAATCTGTCCATTCTAGGAATGCAAGACTTGGGGTCTGGCAGACTCCTGCATTTCTTTTAACCAGTCTGCTGAAGAAGCCAAATCAGTACAGGGTTTGTTTTGGTGATGTGAGACTGTTGTAACAGGTGAAAGCAAGAAACTTCTGTTCAGCAACATAAGTAGTTTGATATAATAAATAAATATAATAAATAAATTAGTTTTCCAAATATAGGAAAGTAGCTGTAGCAATACGAAAACTTAATTTCCACATTACATCATTCAGCAAATCATCTTTCTTTGTTTAGAGTGTTTAATAGACCTTGAACCAGTCCTGAGAACGTTTGATGAAATAGCCATCCTGGAAGCAGTAATTCTCTTAAAGAGATCAAAGGTAAGTCGCTTTTGTTACAGTCATGAGTGAGTAAAATAAATTGGCATCTTCGCTTTTCTTTGCGAAGAGAAATATAGTATCTTTTGATATCCCTCTAGTCTTGTATCTGGCTTCAACAAAGCAAAAATTTAATATAATGTGATACGTCTCTTTCAGTCACGGTATGAATCACAGTGTATTCACAAGAGTGGAAAAAAAGCAACTGTGGAGAAAACATCTCTAAATATACCACTGAATCCCCAAGAGGTAAATTTTGCATCTTGAATGTGGTCCTTCCCTTGTACGTCAGCATCATTAAGATATTGAGAGCTTTAAAAGGGGATTGTCTTAGTAAGAGGGGATGGTTCTGCAGTTTCTTTTCCTGTGCAGTCAAAAAAAGTCTAAAATGCACTGGTTGAGATGGGATGCAGTATGTGCATAGCCATATCAGACTGGCTAAGCAGAAATGAGGTCATGTTCAGTATATCCTTTAAGTGTGGGAAAGCCATCCCCTTAAGGAATCCAGCACACAGTGTCTGCAGGTTAGATTGGAACTGATTCTCTTATGCATCCTTACGCCTCTGTGCAGCTTGCTTATATAGGATCATATAGATTTATTTTTTTAAATTTAGTTCTTAATGCTGCTTCTTTTGATTCTTACCAGTGGTTAAACTCATACACAAAATTACTGTCAGCTTTGGATAACGTTTTTTTTCTGTCTTAGAGTATTTTAATTGTGCTGTCGATTGTGTATTTAGAGCATAGGTAAAAGAAGTGATGGGAAAGTGCTCTGTATATCATTGCAACTTTTTATTTATGTAATACACATTTATTTAATGAATGTATTAATATTAACTGGAAAAATTTCAGGAAACATCTGCTTCCATACACTGTGATGCACTTCCTCTTCGGAGCATCTCTCCAGATATATCACAACTCAAATCTCTTCCCCAGTGTAATATCCTCTCATCAGGTAATACTCATGATTTCATGTAAATTTAATTTGCCACTGCAGCTGCCATTGTGCCATTGCATTTGCATAGCAGATTACTGGATATCTGTCTGTGTCAGAAAGGAGGTGTGCTTTATTGCTGTCAACTTAGTAATTGAAAAACTAATGTATTTTAGCTCATATTTTCTGTTCCTGTCACTTGGCAAATCCTCATGACATCAGTTTTCCTATTGAAAAGTCACGAGTGCAGCAGTACCATTTGCGTGTCTTATTATCTTGATAGTTCAGTTAATCATTTGTGAAGTACTTCTAAAAATAAAAAGGCTAAACTTCTTGAGGTGCTCTTACAGCTGAGTAAACGGAAAGTTTCTAATCCAGGCCAACCTCTACATCATTTCTCATTCAACAAATAAAAAGGTTTCTATAAATAGGGATTGGCTTGCAAAAGTGTCTGTACATATATTTTGTAGTTATCACCTCTTATGACTAACAGTTGGCAAAATTCCCAGACAAAAATTAATTTTGAGGTTTTGCTGTTATCAGAAGCCATAAAAATGTAATAGCCATACATTGTGAAATTAAAACTACATTTGAATGTTGAAAGAATGTAAACTATTGTTTCAAAAGAATCCTTTGGCTTTGCAGGGACCACTGGTGAGAAAGCAGAAAAGACAATTGACTCTACTGCTGTAAAGCAGAGCATCAAAAAGTGTGCTGGTACACTGCAGAAGTGGAGATATTCTACCAAGTTCCATGGCCTTTAGTGCCACATTGCCAAGTCTCTTAAATACCTGCAGGGATAGGGACTTTTCCGGTTCCCCGGGCAGCCCGTTCCAGTGCTTTACCATAACAATAAATATCAGCCATTCTTGCTCCTGGTTCGTGTTGAAAATTGCCATACCTGCCTATGGAGATCATTTGAATAGGCTGTGGTGGTGCAATTAAACAGATTGATCAGTTAGTTGTCCTTTATAGAGTCACTGCTTAGACTTGCTGTATGTGCATAAAGATACTGTAAAGCCTGCATCTACAAAACCTTCCTGTCAATTTTTTAACAGCAGTTAGAAACAATGAAATTACCACAATGGCAACATCTCCTGTGAGGGAAGGCTGAGGATGTTTGGATTGTCCAGACAGGCAGAAGAGGAGGCTCAAGAGGTCAAGAGGTGACCTCGTTGCTTTCTGCAGCTCCTTGAGGAGGAGAAGCACAGAGAGAGGTGCCAGGTGGGCTCCGCTCCCTGGTCACTGATCACAGGATGCATGGAAACTGCACAGAGATGTGCCAAGGGAGGTTCAAATTGGGCATTAAGAAAAATTTCTTTACTATGAGGGTGATCATCTGCAGCAGGCTTCCTTGAGACGCAGTTGATGCCCCATGCTTGTCAGTGTTCAAGAGGCATTTGGACAGTACCTCCAGTAACAGGCTTTAACTTCTGTTAGCTCTGAAGAGGTCAAGCAATTGAACTAGATGTTGAAGTCCCCTTCCATCTGAACAATTCTATATTATGGAATGGTATTATTCCTTCAAGTCACATATCACTGTACATCAGTTATGCTTAGCATAACTAAGTGTCTAAGTGTGCCTCCTAGACTGTCAAGTTAGTTCTTTTACAATTACAGGCATTCATTTCATAAAAACAAGTATATAAAACAATCAAGTACAAAGTATATGTTATTACTTTGCCGATGTCTGTATCAGATAGTTTTACAATGGAAAGCAAGAGTATTCTTTCTTTGCCAAAATTAGATGCAGTTGTTTCAGGTGAAAATCTGTTCCCAGGTAGCTGCTGGCAAGAAATGAGTTTGGCAAGGCATTAAGTCAGAAGTTAATGACTGTAGATTTTGAGTTTGTTTTTTTTTTCTTCTGGTAATACTGTAGGAGACTTTGCAGAAACTTGTTCCTTCAGAGTTAGGAAGTCTTCCAACTTGCAGCCTTTATGTTTTTTTAGCCAGCTTATACGCACTTGTTCTTGGTTGTTGCTTTAGGCTTAAAGTAGCTCTCTTCCCTCTTTTCCCATGGCTCATATAGAGAGAGTAACACCTTAATGCACTTTGTTTTGCTACATAAACTGAATGAACTCTATTGAAGTGCTTATTGTAAAGTAAGCTTTATTATCATGGTATCCTGATAGTCCTTGCTATGCTTCTTCGATCTTAAATTACTGAGCTAAGGCTAGCAGAACTCTATACTTAATATAAAAAAAAAAAGTGTAACAATTGTTTTCTGTTTGAAATAAGAACTGTACTTAATATGTCTTAGAATATTTTTTTCTTTTCTTACGTTATGCTTTGTTACAGAAAAATCTACCAGTTCTTCCTCATCTCAACTCAGAATCACTAGGCCTCATATGAAGTCTAGATCTCGTATTTATGCTACCAAATTTCCACTTCTGTTATTTCTATGTCAAGTAGATCTGTGTGTGCCTAGAGATCTTTCCCAGCAGAGCTTTTTAAAATCCTTTTCTGAAGCTCTTTTACTCATGCCAGCTCTCTCCTTATCCTTTCTCGTTCATGCAGGAGATAGTATCTGCTGCATCACAGTACATAGCTCTGCCTTTCATGAAGTCGAACACTAGTTACTGTGAGTTCTAGTCCATTTGGAATTATGAGTTCTAGTTCATTTAAACAATCATAATACATTTTCATTTATATTTTCCTATTCCTGCACTTTGTCCTTACAGCCATAGTCTTCCACGGGTCGACATTCTGATGTAGGCTTACGCTTTCAGAATTCCCCATTTGTCAGGTAGCTGTAAACCCCAAGTTGTGTGTGGAGCTACATCTTCTTATTGCATCTTCAGATGCTGTCATGGTTTGGCCTAGTGTCTGTGACAAGGGGGCAAAGGGACCCATGGAGCCACGCCCCAGGAAGGGAAAAAGGTAGGGCGATGGGCCTGGATGAAGGAAAATGGCAGCAACAAGCTAAAGAAAAAATCTTAATTTACTAAATATAGTAGTGGAATGTGAGATAACACAATGTGATACAATATGATTGGAATTGAAGCTAATAAATCAAATAAAATGAGAGAGTTTCTGAAACCAAAGTCCTTACTCTAGTGCTGTAGGTGAAACGGCCAGGGAGCAAAGAGGGAAGTCTCATGACTCCCAGTCAGTTTTGTCTTTCCCTCCGAACAGAAAACAGAAATGGAAAAATAAAGTCTTCTGGGAGTTGTAGTTTGTTCTTCTCTTCTGAGACCAGAAGACTGGAAATACAGACAATCCACGGAACTGCAGCTTAACTCTCTAACTCTCAGCACGCTCCATGATGTTATGATATGGAATATTGATGAAAAACCATCAAACCATGACAGACGCTCATCTGAAATTTTTATCTCTTGTTCTTAGTTAACATCTCCAAAGCTCCTTGTCAAGTGACACTTTGAAAATCTTTAATGAAAACTGTATAGAGAATTAGGTATATGTCCTGTAATTTGTTTCTTATCAGCTAATTTACATCTCTTCTACTGCCCCTCAGCATCTTTTTTCTGCTATGAAAATCCTAAAATAGAAACAGTTAGGCTTGCTACCTGATAAATATCCTTCTTTACCTTTCTTCATAAATGTTTTACAAAGCTTTCTTGAAGTCATGTGCTGCTTCAGAAAACTACCGAAAGCTTCCATTTATGTCCCACTGAATGTCACTATTGATCTTCGTATGTCTTCCCTCCATCTGCATCTTTTTTTTTAATCTTTCTGCCTTTGTTACCCTACCAAAATTCATCGAAATAAATTAGCTTTCACACTGACTCACAGCTACCTCTCCAAACACTACAAGGAATTATTTTGTTCTTCCAGTCTGCGTGTCAAATTTCTGTCCAGCAGAGCTTCAGCAGTTCGCATCTACTGCATTTATTACCTTAATATTCTTTTAAAATAAGACCCTCAAAACCACAGTCAAGCCCTGGTTAAAGATAAGGGAGAAAAATGTGCCCAGAACATGAGTGGAAGGAATAGTGTGCTGTATTTGAAGTGAATTTAGAGTGTTAATGATTTGTTTTATTGATTTGTTCTAAATATTAACTGTATTTTATGAACATAACGAACATACATGTATTACAGCTTTTTTTTTTTTTTTTTAACTTTAAGAGGGAAATTCTGGTGGTCTGCACTCTCTCAGCTGTCAGAGTGTGGATGAAAATCTCTCCGTAACTCAAAGCGCCAAACCTTTTGTGCATCCATACAGTTACTTTCCCTCATCTGACAAGAATATTACAGTTGCCTCAAGTTCTTCATCATGTGTGCTGCAGACATCAGCAATTTCCTCAGGTATAGCAAATACTAATTTAATTCCAAGTCCCACTAATTGAATATGTATGTGTATGAAGGGGAAAGTGGAACTGTTTTTGTCTTTAACATGAAAAGAAAGCATGCTATAAATTATTTCTATAATTCTTCAGCCATCTATACAGAATCTTGGATTTACTGTGGTGGAGGACTCCTGGGAATAAGAGGATCTGCAACTCTTCACTGTCTAAATCCTCAGCTTAAGGAATATATGCAGGAAACTACAGAGACATTTTCACTATACTTCCATAAAAATCCCAGTGGGAAGTGAAGTTAGCACTTCTCTCTTCTTATTACTAAGTTGGGTCATGCACTAGAACAGGTTGACGACATAGTCTGTAGAAGTTCCCATTATTGGAGGTGCTCAGAATTCATCCAGAAAAGGCCTTGAGCCACCTGACTTATCTTTGAAGTTGGCCTAGTTTTGAGTAGGACATGAGATGACCTCCTGAAATTGCCTTCCAACTTGAATAATACTGTGATTTAGATGCAAAAATATTCTAACCGACAAATTTGACAATTATCAGAACATTTTAAATATGAAATGCAACATAGTAGTCAGGTGACTATCTGACCAAAAAGAACTTTTTAAACAGCTCTGCCTCGGATCATTCTTTGTTTTATGGAACTATTTATCATCAGACGGTGACAATATTAATTGATCTTTTTTCTTTTTTCTTTTTTTTAATTCTCCCTGATCTCAGATTTTGTTTTGGAAACCATACAACAGAATGTAGCTCATCAATGGATCCAAAGTAAGAGAGAAGAAATTATTGATCAGATGACTGAAGCATGTTTGAATCAGTCACTGGATGCTCTTCTATCAAGATTTTTACTCATGAAAGAAGACTATGAACTTATAAGCACCAAACCTACAAGGACATCAAAAGTCCGACAACTACTTGATACCTCAGATAGCCAAGGAGAGGAATTTGCCAGAATTATAATACAAAAATTGAAAGATAACAAACAGCTAGGACTTCAACCTTATCCAGACATTGTATCTAATTCTCTAAGACTGCATCTTTAATTGTATTTGTTTCTGTTTGAAGCCATGTGAATATTTCTTAATACACAACTCTTTGTTTCTACATAGTAATTTTATATCTGTACTGCTTTGTATTTACTACACATTGGTAGAGTCTCAAACAAAGACACTGGGTTCATCAAGACTGCGTTTGGTGAGTTACCAGAAAGCCAAAAACTTGACACTTGTGGACTGATTTTATACAAATATTTTGTTTATATGTGACAAAGAAAAATCATTAAATTATACCTGTTTTACATATTTTCTGTTTATACATATCCTTCCAGTTCACAGGATAGAGACAGCTCATCTGAACTTGATATTGGTGGTTCTCCCTCCATCTGTTTTTTCTTTTGTAGAAGAGAGAAAAAGCCATATGCTCTATTTTTAGTCTTGTATGTTGTGTTTATAAATAAATTTCCTTCTTCCAGCCATATTGAGTATTCCTCTCGATATACCTGAGAGGAACAGAAGGTATTTTTACAGGATTTTTATTCTGTTGTGTTTTGTTTTTCCCATTTTGTTGCCAGGGCCAGCACTTCAGACCACTGCGTAAGAAGAATGTGAGTCCAAAGAGGAGTCTCAGGGCAAGGAAGACCTTGTACTGATCATCACCATTTAGCTAAGAAATGGTACATTAGAAGGGGTGAAGCTCTAGTCTCTTTCATTATTTAGTTACACCTGCTTAAATTCCTCTTGAAAACAGACTGTGATGAGATCTGTGTACTGTTTATAGAAGGGAACCCTCAGTTGATGGTGCTCTTACATTCATGGTTTTGCATAAATATTTCTCATCTCATGCTGCTGAATCAAACTTCTGTTTTACTTTAAGTATTTACATGATGAGCAGTAGTTTAGATCTGTACAAAGATAAAACATGCACTGTGCTGCTAAATTGGAAGTAATGTCTGTGGGCCTCTCCTGAGTGGCAGGAGATGTGCTCAGCTCTTGGGAGGAAAATGCAGTCTCCTGACCTGCCTTAGCCTTCTCTGGACAATATCTCTGCCATCCCTTTGTTGTCTTGGGGATGGTGCTAACATGTTGAGGCACGAATGAGGCCACCTGAGAGAAAAGGTATGTATTGTTTTTTGTTGTTTTTTATTATTTAAAAGTCATTTCAGAAAGATTAGTGACTAACTGTGTGGCTTTAAACTCAGTTAAAAAACATTACTGATTTTAATTTGCCAGAACACATCACAGGCAAATCATTTTTACAGGTACTAACAAATAATTTCAAATTCTGTCAATGCTATGTAAAACATGGAAAACTCAAATTTTTGGTGCAAGAATTATTTTGTTTTATAAAAGGAAGCAGATGAAAGATAAATCCTAAATGACAGTTGTTTGGAAACCAACAGAGGTGTGAGATCATCTCCATTTCAGTATGATTCAAGCTTCAGTGTTGGCAGCATTACTAGTTGCCCTCAGCTTACAGTTTTTTCAATATTAGTCTTATTTGGTGAAGTGATCATAAAAATATGATATATCATTTATTGGACGGAAAAGAAGGTTTTGCAGTTTTTTTTGTAATAAGCTTTTGGCATAAACTGGGAGTTTACATTTTATCCTGCTTCCCTCTGGAGGCTTTACAATTCTAGATAGGTAGCTGAGAACAGGGCAATGGTGTGATGAATAGGTGTGCTTTTTGTGGAGCAGACAGACCTGATAGTGTCTAGCAGGGACAGGCTGTGGGATACCAGCCCTGCCAGTGGGAGTTTAGTGCCAGGCCTGTGTGTTTCATTGCATGTCACATTCTCAGCCACATTCTTTCATTATTAGTAGAGCCTGAAGAAAGATTTGTGTCATGCGGGGTAACAAAGTCTCGTTTCTTAGACGCACATCTAAAATCCACCATGTATTAAGAGCTTACCTGAATTGTATTTTCAGTAACTAGATGAAAAGCATCTTTATCAGTACCTTATTATAAGCTGGTAAGTTATTCATGTTGTAAGTAGGGTCTGCAAGAGTTGGAAACGTGGAAGAAGGTAAAGGCTTCACAAAAAATGAACAAAAGAGCGTTCATTGTCCTTCCAGGTAGAATCTGATGTCTCACATGTCTACACAGTAGGAGGGGTCAGAGTCTGTACCACCTTCCCATTTTTCCCCAAATAAACCAGTGTGGATGCTGCCTTCAACCTCTGGCCTAGAGTAAATACCATGATGCTCTTCCCCTGGCACAACTTGAGCACAGCTTAGATGTGTGCTTCCTAGCTCTCTGCATTGTGCACAGTATGTGCTGATGGTAGCAGGATGTATTTAAATAAGCAAAGCAGCAACCGCCCTTTGTGTGCAGGCTGGCAAGCTCTGTTCTGAATTTGTGATTCATGCTGTTGATTGTTTGTACTGCTGCACCTTTGCAATTCCTAGCCTCTGACATGCTCTGCAGCTTGCTCAGGTGCCTGCTGCACCTTTTCTGTCAGCACCTGGACAAGTTGCTGATCCCAGGGATCACGTGGGTGGATGGAGCTGTGCAGAATGGACGGGACAGATTCCAAAGCCATTCCAGGTGCCACCAGTGTAACTGCATTTGTTGCCCACCCTCCAGTCCCTTCTTAGCAAGGTGAGGACCTGCTGGTAGGACACTCAGCTGAGGGGAAAGGGTATCCTGAGGTCTCTCCCTGCTTGTCTCTTACTTGTCAGTAGGGAACTGGGTTGAAGTCAGTTGGAAATGACAAATCTGGCCTACAGAGTTAGATTTATGTTGCTGCAATCACCATGTAGTGCCCCACATGGTGTGCCATCACCTGGAGGTGGCACAGCTGCAGAAAACCAATTTTTTTTTTCCCCTAATCATGAATGTACGTGCACCTATATACGTGTAGTTTTGGCCAAAGCCTGGCACTCCAAGAAAACCCTGAGTCCGCATGCTAGATAAAGGGTCTAGAGATCAAAATGTAAACCGTATGAGTTTCAACAGGGCCAGTTGTTGGGTCCTGCACTTTGGTCACAACAACCAGGAGTTGTGAGGAGTGGCTGGAAAGCTGCCTGATGGAAAGGGACCTTGGTGTGCTGATGAACAGTCGGCTGAATATGAGCCAGCAGTGTGCCCAGGTGGCCAAGAAGGCCAATGGCATCTTGGCTTGTATCAGGAGTGGTGTGGTGAGCAGGACTAGAGAGGTAATCCTGCCCCTGTACTCAGCACTGGTGAGGCCTCACCTCGAGTACTGTGTTCAGTTTTGGGCACCTCAAAACAGAAAGGACATTGAGGTGCTGAAAGGTGATTGCAGTGAGAGCAGGGCTGGTCTCTTCTCACTGGTGACTGGTGACAAGACAAGGGGAAATGGCCTCAAGCTGCACCAGGGGAGGTCTAGGTTGGATATCAGGAAAAACTTCTTTACCGAAAGGGTTGTCAAGCACTGGAACAGGCTCCCCAGGGAGGTGGTTGAGTCACCATCCCTGAATGTGTTTAAAAACCGTTTGGATGTTGTGCTCAGGGACATGATTTAGTGGTGGGTTGTTAGAGCAGTATGGTTAGGTTGCTGTTGGACTTGATGATCTTGAAAGTCCTTTCCAACCTGAGCAATTCTATGATTCTATGTTTGAGGAGTGGCTGAGGTCCCTGGGTGTGCTCGACGCAGAGCAGAGGAGCTGAGGGGAGGCCTCATGGCGGCTGCAGCTTCTCACAGGGAACAGAGGGGCAGCGCTGAGCTCTGCTCTCTGTGACAGCGACAGGGCCCGAGGGGACGGCATGGAGCTGTGTCAGGGGAGGGGCAGCTGGGGGTTAGGGACAGGTTCTGTACCAGAGGGTGATGTGCATGGAACAGGCTGCACAGGGCAGTGGTCACAGCCGCGATGTACCAGAGTTCAAGAAGCATCTGGACAGTGCTCAGAATCATAGAATAGCTTGAGCTGAAAGAGATCTTAAAGATCCTCTACTTCCGTCTCCCAGAAATATGGTTTGATTGTGAGTGTCCCTGTGTGGAGCCAGGAGTTGGAAGGGATCCACAAGGGTTATTGAGTCCAAATTGAGATATTCTGTGACACTATCTCCTTCCTTTTTCCTTGGACACAAAGAAGTAGGATCTGTAAACCTGTCCTCTCCAACACATCAGGCATGCAATGATTTCCTCAAGAGTGAGGCAGAGGCAGCCACACTCGGGACTTGATGGATACAGAAGGTGGGGTAAGGAGAAAGTTTTGGGGTCGGCATGGGGAAAGGGAGGTGGAAGCTGTGTGCCTGAGCCACACAGGCTGCATGAAGGGTGTGTGGAGAGGACAGTTAGACAAATGAGTTAATACGTCAGAGCCTGCCCCTGACGATTTTGTTAATGCCAGTAATATGAAAGAGGAACAGAATTTCTGTGTGACTGGAACACAGCACTGATTTTGACTGGCAGCAAGTCCAGGCCAGCCCAAAAGCCAGGCACAGTCACATTGTTCACATACAGCTTCTTCCTCAGGAAGTTCAAGTCTGGTGTGTCTGCTATAATAATGCTCAGTGGGCCTTGAACTGCATGTGAAGTAGTTGCAAGCTCTCAGAAAGACTGCCATCTGAAAATCTAGCTGATTTTATCCCCGTTGGGAACATTTCTGCTCAAATAGGCTTGCTTAATTATCTATATCAAATTAATTACATCAAAAAGAGACAGAGGATTCTTAGCATTCTTTATTCTAATAAAGGGAGAGCCTACAAGGGGCATTTCTCCTGTAGGGTCTCTCAAAGTATCGGGGGACAAAGCCCCTTTTATCTCTGTACCCCGACCCTTGTGAGCCCTTTCCCCATTGGCTGAGGTATCTGAGGTTCACATTCTTCTCAGTTCA
>NC_034410.1:122868537-122899184 GCF_002078875.1 Numida meleagris
CCCTTAGGTACCCCCCTTTATTTCGTTTGTTTATACATACTTTGTAATCTGGATTCAGAGTTTGTTGTTTTGCCCAACTAGAGCTATCTTGGTATCCAGTTTTACAAAGTCTATCACTCTTTGTGCTGTCAAGCAACAAAGATTTACACGCAAGTACTAAGCTAGCATCTCCTGCTGCATACCTGCAAATATGTTTGTTTAACCGGTTCTTTTTCTCAAATCTTATTTTTCAAGGACATCTTATCCTTTCTTCTTTCATCTCACCCCACCGCTCTGCCAATACACAGCGGTATTCTGTGTGTTCCTTACTTCTTCATTAGCAATTCCAAAGAGATTTTTCAGCTTCCTCACTGCCAGGAGGAATGCTGTTGATGTTTCAGAACACTGTTCTTGTTGACACTAAGAGCTTTCTGCTGAGCTGTAATAGCTCGTTAACAGCCTTTTGACTTTCACATTGCCAAAGTAGTAACCTAGGTCAAACTATTCTGCACTTGTTATGGTTAGATCTCAAATACCATTTTAGCACCTATTGTAATTATCTGTATTCATCTTTTTATTTTCACTCTGATTAATATCTTGTGTCATTAGACTCAGAATATCCTGAGTTGGAAGTCTAACTGAGTCATTCAGTCTAACTCCTGGCTCCACGCAGGACTACCCAAAATTCAAACCCTATGTCTGACAGCATTGTGCAAATACTTCCTAAACGCCAGCAGCCGTGACGACTGCCGTGGGGAGCCTGTTCCATGCCCACCATCGTCTTGCAAAGAACCTTTACCTAATATCCAATCTGGTTATTTTTGACCCTCTTTACAACATATACTATACTATCATTACATATACGTCATTGGCAGCATCTGGACACCACCTGATCTTCATGATATGCTGCTACACTTCAAGAAGAACCTTTCATAAATAGTCTGTACTTGTTATATGGACATATCTATTTAGATTGGCACATGGAGCAAGCCCAACCATAGCTCAGTCCTGCATGTGTTGCTGCTCCACTGACACACTGACCAGCCATAGAGTTCATTGATCTTCATGTTCGTCTCCCACACCTTGCGTTAACATGGTTGGTGGAGATTTCTTGGCGTGCCCTGTGTGCTATGTTCTGTCCTGCATGAGCTTTGTTAACTTACCTAAAGATCTGATTTCAATTAGTCAACACAAAGATTGACCTCCTTTTGTCATTCAGACTCTTGCAACTAATGTCAGTGGGCATTCAGTGGCACCTTTTCAATCGGGATTAGTTGTAAGTGTTCCAATTGTAGATGAAGCCTGCGCCAGATAAAGCAATAAGATGGTTGATGGAAGGAGGAAGGGGATGGAGGCAGGGAATAGGAGAAAGTAGAGAGGTTGGCAGAGGTGAAGCTATACTGTTAGCTGCATCAGGGCAATGGTATGAATGAAAAGGTCTTTAGAAATAATGGGAACACTCTTGTTTCCAGTGCAGAGCAGTAATGGCAGTGTAAGCAAGAAACCAAAGGATATCACAACCTTTTCAGGCAAGTGTACTTCCCTCTTTTGTTCTCTAAGCAAATGTGTATTTGCGTAGCAGTAACACAGAAGAATTGCTATGTACAGTAAGTTGGCACAGGAGAGAATCCTCACTGCAGAAGGACTAGTCATAGACTGCAAGGCTGTAAAAATGAATGAGAAAAACATTGTAAAGGAAGTCTTATTCACTTCTTTACATTATTCATGCCATTTACTTAAAAATGCAGGATAAGAATAATTCTCCTGATTTGCAGAATCAAACTCCATAACCTGAGATTAGGTTATAAAGCAGGTATGTTAATTACAGTGCTGCGCCCACACCAGATGCGAGGGGGGTCACCGCCCTACCAAACTCGCATAACCATGGGCAGAAATGTTAGATATTTAAAAGCCAGGCTTATACATATTCAGCAGGTTTCCTGGGATCCATCTACATATTCAGCAGGTTTCCCCGGACCCATCTACATATTCGTCATTTCCCGGGAATTCCTTTGCATATGGTCCCTCCCCGTGGTGCATGCGCTGTAGTTCCTCCTGGTGGTCGTTGGATGAAGGCTCGACATCTTCATCACTGCCCTTTTCACCCCACTGCTGCTTTGCAGAGTCACTCTAGCTTCGGCTGGTTACTTGTACTGGTCCCTGCTGATAATGCAGTTTTGCTGAGTTCCTTTTCTTACCTTGCCTTACATTCTACTTACCCCAGCCCCATGCAATAGTTAACGCTTCAACTGTCCTCTCTAACTCACTCCTTTTCAAAGGAACTAGAATTTGTGTCCAGAGAAGAAATGTTTAAGAATTTTCTTTTTTTCATGCAGGCTGTGTGCTTTATTATTGCTCAGTGCTGATTTCTGTACTGTTACTGTAAATTTGGGGGAAATGTTAAATATGATGTAACCATCAGGGCCAGGCCAGTAATAATTTGGAAAGCATTAATGGAGAAAATGCTTTATGTTCAAGTATGGAGCCTCTACAGAACAAAAGCAAAGGACTGAAGCCAACTCAACAGTGTGAAGCTGAGGCAAATGCCTGATTGACAGTAGCACAGGAAAAAAAACAGTTCAGTGCCTAAACTAAGAAACATGATAAATTCAAACTTAAATTTCAGATTGAAAGTAATTTTTCATTCTTGAAAATAGGATTACAGACTTGCTTTCTACGCTACAGTCTGTTAATACTGCCCTGGCAGGAGCAAAAAAAATTAAGGTGATAGAGGCCCTGAGTAAAGAATGTAACGCTCAGCCTCTCTTTTCCAGCTCAGACTAACACCCCTGCAAAATGTCTGTTGCCAAAATGTTTCTTGATACATTAGGATGTATGTAACTACAAACTTGGGACAGCTGAAATTGTGCAATCATTCCACGCAAACTGAAAGAGTTTCAGGGATAAATAACTCTTCTTCATAGGTAAAAAAAAAACCAACAAAATAATTTGGAGGCTGTTTATTCAAAATACTTTAAAAAAAAAAACAAAACCCACAGCCGTTCCTATGTAAACATTAACAGCGGACCTGTCTCAATCTATCATGGGAAGCGTGTTTTTACAAGACATTACTATAAAAGGAAGAAATAGGAGGAGCACCGACTTACGATTGAAAACTTTGGGATGTTTGTATTTTTCCTTTGGGTCATTGTGCCTTGCAGAATGGAATATGAAACACGATGCAGCACTCCTGCTTGTTCTCCAGTTGGAATACTGAGGCTGACTGGAGGGATATCTGTGTTTGAATGCAATTATTTCCCATCTGGATTCTGATTAAGTGCTGTTACTGGTGCTTCAACTCAGGGGACTGACGATTCTTGATCTGCTGCATCAGCCTCTCCTAAATGCCCTTTGGTACACGACAAATTTATGCCTTACTATTGGTCTCGTCGTTCATGGGAAACAAAAATTCCAGGTTAGTGCTGCATTAGTGCAAGGTCTTGCATTTATTAACTTATGATCTGTCCAGAAGACTTTGTTTCCTAAATCTTTACTTGTTTTTGGTAGATATTGTGCTGTACGTCATACTGATCTTTGTTTGTCCGAAGTACTTCAAAGGGAAGACAATATATTGTTTCAGAAGACACAGGTGAATATATTGGGTAAGTTGTTTCATTCTTTGCTTAGTTTTGTATCTTTTTATCTTTTTAAAAGCATGCTTAATTAAAATAAGATGTTAACACCAGATCAGCCTCTTTTGTGTATGATGCATTATGTCAGAAATTATTAGAAAGGCCACAGATATAATCCTGGTTAAGAAAAGTGAGTGAGTTTATAAGTATTTTATAATGAATAGATTAATAGAAAATATAGGAGAGTCCACAGATAAACATTGCTTTTTGAAAAGAAATAATACCTCTCCCCTCTAAAAATCTGCTTTGCTGAATCGTGCCACAAGATTATAAATTCTTTGTGCAGTGTTAGTAACATGTCTCATAATGCCTTTCTAAATTAACAAGGAGTTAAACAGCATTCACTTGTTAATGTCTGGGGAAGTGTTCTTGTGTTCAGTGTAGGTCAATAAAGGTTTTTCTTGTTTATTGTATTTTTTGTTTTTAACCTTCCTTCTGTCTTATTTCTATCACAGCTTTCTAAGGAAAAAAGAGCAGCTGGTAAGTAAGCTGTCTGCTTCTGCCTGCTAATGACCTCAGTTGGGGTTGTTTGGAGAAACTGCATTCCAGGAGAGCCTGATCTTCCTTCTTGAGAGCTCTCATTGATTTTAGTATTCCTGCAATACTGTAATAAATATAGCAGCTAAAGGCAAGGCTAATCCAAGAGTGAGAGGCTATTCATAGTATCAACTACGTTGTCCTGTGTACTTATTTAAAAGCAGCAGTTAGTCACTATTCAGGTACAGTAATCTCTCTGCAAAAGGAAGAAAGCATATCACCTACTCTATGATAAGCTGCTGCTTTGTCTTTTTCATGCCTTAGATTTGGACTAGAGTAGCTTACCTCTGAAATATCCTTCATGACTTGCTTTGGGATGGGGACAGAGCACTGGGGATGGAGCAGATCCCTTGTCCAAGAAAATCAGCCTCTGACAACAGGAATGTGACTGGAGCATGTTAAGTGTGTGCAGGTGGCCAAGAAGGCCAATGGCATCCTGTCTTGTATCAGAAATGATGTGGTGAGCAGGAAGCAATCCTGCCCCTGTACTCAGCATTGGTGAGGCCCCACCTTGAGTACTGTGTTCAGTTTTGGGCACCTCAAAACAGAAAGGACATTGAGGTGCTGAAAGGTGATTGCAGTGAGAGCAGGGCTGGTCTCTTCTCACTGGTGACTGGTGACAAGACAAGGGGAAATGGCCTCAAGCTGCACCAGGGGAGGTCTAGGTTGGATATCAGGAAAAACTTTACCGAAAGGGTTGTTAAGCACTGGAACAGGCTCCCCAGGGAGGTGGTTGAGTCACCATCCCTGAATGTGTTTAAAAATCGTATGGATGTTGTGCTCGGGGATGTGAATTAGTGGTGGGTTGTTAGAGTTAGGGTAGTATGGTTAGGTTGCTGTTGGACTTGATGATCTTGAAGGCCTTTTCCAACCTGAGCAATTCTATGATTCACGAAATTATTTTTATAAGCATAAAATTTAAAAGCCAAAAGGAAAGCTGATGTTTCCTGTTGAGTGGGATATTTTCTTTAGAGGAGATCAAATTGATTTTTTTTTTTCAAATTTTTATTTTATGCTGTACCTTCATAAGAGATAATCCTGTTTTGTTCACTAAATCTCGTCTCACAATGGAAAAGGTTTAACAGTATTATTTGCCATGAATGCTCCCTTTAAGATCTCCTGTAGCTTGTGCTCAGCAACAGTATTTTGAAGTTTGATTTACACGTTTTGGCCATGTTGAAAACTGTTGTCATCTGATTTCATTCTCCAGCAAGTATTTATATAAAGAGATGTCACTGTTGGTTACTGCTTTTGTTTTATTTTGTCTTATTTTTTCTATCTACTACACACAGGAAAAAAATATAGCCAAAGTGTACTTGAAGGAGATACTGAGATTTCTCAAGATTTTTAAAATGACTTTTTACACATATATTTGTTTCTAATGCAAACATAATTAGAATATTCTAAACGTTGTTTTAAAATGTCATAAATGGCATCTCTAGCATCATTTTCTAACTGCAGTTAGAAACTTTTTTTAATATTGCCTGGTTTGAATTTGCTGTGTTTGTTGATGTCATAGCTGACTTCTGTTGTTCATAAATTATTTGGCAGTAGACAACAATCAATTAAAAAAACACTAAATAATTTGAAATAACATTAAGGATGTGACATTCTAAATGCCCTCATTTTCCAAGGGAATCTGTTGGAGGGAACTTTGTTTGGTATCAGAGAGATCCTCTGAGTTACTAGCTAGTTATTTACTATTTCTTGAACTAAAAGCTTGGAATTTCAAAGCAGCCTAACAGATAGATGCAGTTTACTCCCATGGGAAGTCACTGTGAGCGGTTTTCAAGATGTCATGTTTCCATAACCAAGCCTTGCTTAATCATTTGGCAAAGGTTAATTATTTCCTCAAGAAGGAAGCAATCATTCATTAGGCTGTAGATTCCTGAAGGATGGAAATTGTTTGAGAAAACTCTGCCCTGACAAACCAGCCCTATACTAATTTATGGAAGAACTATCTTTGATTCAGCTTTAGTTTTCAACTATTAGCAAGCTGTTCCTTTTCCTTCACTGTTAGATAGGACTTCTGGTGGTGGCTTCACAAAAAAAAAAACCCACAACAATAATCACCTTTTAGGAATTACCTGTATACAGTGGTGTTTTCCTTCTTTCCTTCTGAACTGACCATCTACAAGTCTCGCTCTGTTGCCCATTATACAGAGAGGTTTTTGTGCTCACTTTTTTTTTCAGAGAGATTGTGGAATCTCCTCCTTGAAAATCTTTCCAAAGCCTCTTGGACATGGTCCTGGGCAATGTGCTCTGGGTGCCCCTTCTTGAGCAGATGGCTCCAGAAGTCTCTGCCAACCTCAGCCATCCTGGAATTCTGTGATTCTGTACATACAACTGGGAGGTAAAGATGAGACTGCGAATAACTCAGGGCCATTAAGCCTATCTGTATTCTCAAGGCCTTCTGCTTTTTCTCCAAGAGGAATATTTTCTTCAATTTGTTGAGGAAGCCCCTGAGAAAGAATGGGACCTGCATGAAAGCAGGATTCTGGAGTTCTGCAGTAGAGATTATTTGCTAACACAAGGCACAGGCAAGAGTTGGCAGCTGTTTCATTTAGCATGCTGTCACACCAGCATGTCAATACCTGCCTGAAAGCCATTTACAGAGAGAAGAAGCTCTTTCTACATGTTATAGGCTATGGGAGCCCATCGAACTGGGACTTCCTCTCTTGCCAGGAAGCTTTTACGTCCTGCTCTTCAGACTTCAAACACAAGAGTAACTGAAATATCTGTATGTAACATTTTTGATGCCATAAAGTTTTATTATTTTAACAGAGTTAGCCTTTACATATTCAACCATGCTAAAGTGGAATGCTGGAATACAAAGAACCTCCCTTTTCCAATTACTGTGTACATTCTTTCTATTCTCAGGAAGCCATTCTGATTCCCTGTGTACTAGAGGATTTACTGTAAAGTTTTGTTGCCTATTATAACAGTTTTCCAGCATTGGCCACCCCTTGGAAGAACTCAGCTTGTTATACCTGTGATGTTTGTCCCTAGAATGCAAGACCTCACAAACATTAACTTGTAGTGGCTTTATCTTGGGATTATATACACCCTTGAAATATGACCTGCAGGGATGCCCAAGTGACAATGAACCAGTCCTGCACCATGCTTGACCAGTGAGTCTTCTTAGCTTAAGCTTTTCTGCGCACCAGTTCAAAGGCAGAAGCAATGATGATGGTCCCAAGATGAGGAGCTGGTAGGATGAAGAGAATGTGACACACAAGGCTGAAGTGACACTGATGGCAGTATGTCAGGACAGAAAATAAGGCTGTGAGTCAGGGTCGGTAGGAATAAAATGATGAGCTATAAATAAGGGAAAGTATTAGACCATGGCAGTAGACCACTGCATCTGCTCAAATTGTTTTTGTTCTTATCTGGATTATAACAGCAGTAAATTCTTTATGCCTGTAACAGCAGATTCTTCTCCTTTTGCCATTATACAGGAAGATTTCACAGGAGACAGTTTCCTAGTTTTTCCAGTTTTCTTAGTATCTTGAAGACTTTGATGAAAACTAATGAGACCTAAGTAAAACTTTAGGGAAGATGTAGTCTTGAATAAAGAAATAAATAATAACTTCCAGATTGTGACCGTGCTGAATAAGAGTAGTGCACTATCAAACCTATTGGGAATACAGGGACAGAGTAGGGCAAGAGCTGCTTAAAAAGGGCTGCTTAAAATTTTTTGTCCTCAGGAAGCTACTTTCTTGCAGAACTTCAGCTAATATAAATTGGGAGTACAGTAAATTCACACCTAATTAATTATGGAAATTGAATGTCTTATCCTTTGATTCTCAAGACTGTACCCATTTGTGGACATAATTCAGTGTCTGGTTAAAAGTTTTGCTAATGTGGCATTTCTCAAAGTACAGAAGTTTCTCAGAATCATAGAATCATAGAATGGCCTGGGTATTGAAAAGGACCTCAAAGATCATCGAGTTTCAACCCCCCTGCTGAGTGCAGGGTTGCCAACCACTAGACCAGGCTGCCCAGAGCCACGTCCAGCCTGACCTTGAACACCTCCAGGGACGGGGCATCCACAATCTTCTTGGGCAACCTGGTCCAGTGCATCACCACCCCCTGTGTGAAAAACTTCCTCCTAATATCTAACCTACATCTCCCCTTGTCTCAGCTTAAAACCATTCCCCCTTGTCCTATCGCTATCCACTCTCATAAACAATTGTTCCCGCTCCTGTTTGTATGCTCCTTTCAAGTATTGGAAGGCCACAATGAGGTCTCTCCAGAGCCTTCTCTTCTCCAAGCTAAACAAGCCCAGTTCCCTCAACCTTTCCTCATAGAAGAGGTGCTCCAGCCTACTGATCATCTTGGTGGCCCTCCTCTGAACTCGTTCCAAGAGCTCCACATCTTTCTTGTACTGGGGGCCCCCAGTACTGCTGGCTGTCTCGGATCACCTCCTTGTCACATATGTGCCTTGACATGTCTTCTACAAAGATCTGCTCCATGATCTTCCCAGGCACAGAGGTGAGGCTCACCGGCCTGTAGTTCTCCAGGTCATCCTTCCTCCCTTTCTTACAAACGGGAGTAATGTTTCCCTTTCTCCAGTCACCGAGGACTTCAGGAGACAGCCATGATTTTTCAAATATGATGGAGAAGCGGCTCAGCGACCACATCAGCCATCTCTCTCAGAACCCTAGGATGGATATCATCCAGCCCCATGGACTTCCATACATTCAGTTTCATGAGGAGGTCTCGGACTTGTTCCACTGTTACAGCAGGATAGAATCTGCTCCTCTCACGCACACCTTGAGGTTCAGGGTCCTGGCAGAGATGGGGAGCCTGACCACCAGTGAAGATCGAGGCAAAGCCAAGCACCTCAGCTTTTTCCATGTCTGAGGAAGCCACTTCCTCAGAGGTGGGGAGCACTCTCCTTGACCTGTGTCCTCCTGCCTATGTACCTGTAGAATCCCTTCTTGTTATTTTTCACATCCCTAGCCAAGTTCAGCTCTATCTGCACCTTGGCTTTCTTATCTTAAGTTTGAACTGTTTCTTCTTCTAATTTATTTTCTTTCAAAATGTTTTTATCCACAGTCACTCATTTATGAAAGATACTTCTCTACACGGCTTTGGTTACACATTTTCAGAGATCTGAAATAATCTTTTGCTAACACGAGGGAAGAAGAAAAATACGCAAGACATTGTTACCGAAAAAATAACTTAATCTTTAACTAAACATCAAAGTTCAGGTTTGATATCATGTACGCAAGTTCCATGTACTAGTGGCAGCCTATCAATTGCATTATGTGTGCTGCTTTACAGGAAAATAACTTCATCTCATTTATCAAAGAGATCTCATTTCAGGGAAGCAGATAGCCCCTGGTTTTGATCAATCTACTTGCATAGTTCCATGTTCATATCATCTAAGGAACAGCTGCATTTTAAATTCTTATTCCCTTTGAGCTGTACCAGCATTTGTGCATTTTGGCTCATATCCAGAGATCTGAATGATCCAGGAAAGAAAAAAAAAAAGAGAGAAAAAAAAAAGCCTAGATCTGTCACAAAAATCACAAGTTGATTTTAAACCAGCTCTGCTTCCAAAATAGTTGATTTGGGGAGTTCAGCACTGAAGTTCTGTGTGCTTCTGTCCCCATGGGCTATTCAGGCAGTTGCAGTCATGGGAAGGGGTTCCTACCAATATCTCATGTAGCCACAGGGAGCTTCTGAAGGTGTTAGCTCACTTCTTTTTTTTTTTTTTTTTTTTTTTCTTGAAGGGTCAAATGACTTCTTTTTCTTTTCATACCGTCAGAAAATGTGTGTCAGGGGTAAGAAACTGGGAATGCTTATTAGAAATTTTAAGGGAGATCCTTGACTGATCTGTTGGGTGCCCAAAATTCCTCCCCTTGGCCAAGATGATATTTTTCATTCTTCAAGGGACAAAGTGAAAAGTGAAAGGAGTCACCCATGTGTGAAGAGAAGGTCAGTGTAAGATGGGATGAACAGTCAAGCTTGAACACCTATAGCATAAATTAATATTTAACTTTATTCCACTGTTCCTCCACTGCTTCTGTGGTTAGAGAAGTGCATTTGGGATGAAAAAAAGCATTTGATTTCTAAAGACAGTTTGATATCTTTTAATCTTTAATCCTCATCAGACCTCGTTAGTTACTTGATTAACCAGGAGACTGAGTTGCACCAAAAAAAGTGGTAAAATCATTATAAATTATTCACAGTTTCTAAAACAGAACTTCTTTACAAAGGAAAAGATACATCTCAGGAAGTTTTGAATTTTTTTTTTTTAATGGCCATCAACCCACATTTTAACAACATACATTTGGGATCAAATGTTTTCAGCCAGCATTGTGCAGAAGAGTTTTGTTCAACACAAAAATACTTTGCTTTAGCTCTTAGGATTTTGAGGAAGTTTTCTTTGGAAGCTCTTCGCAGTGGGTGATTGGAGGGAGAGGAAGGAGAAATGTATTTCTCTTGAGACAGGCACCAAGCAATAGTCATTGTTCTAAGCAAGCACTGGTATGAGTAAGCCTGACCCAAGGATAGGTGTAGTCAGGGGATATCACTGCAGTCCAGGCTGCTATATTTTCTTTTGCTGTCCCTTGCCATTTCAGCACCAAGGAGTGATTTATACAGAGGGTTGATTTATTTGTGTGACCACACAGCTGCATTGTTTTTCCCAGTTCCTGCTGCACTTGGATCTTGCCCTGAGAGTGCTGGTGTTGGACTCCCTCATATGGAAATGTTCTAGGAACACGTGTTCAAAATGCAATCCCTATGCATGCGAGTGGCTTTCACCTAACATTCAAGATGTGTTATTCTCTGTAGGCATAATATAATCTCTTGGAACAGCTAAACATGTTAACATTAACCACCTTAAGCTGGAACTTTTGAGAATCTTTTCTTGTATTCCTCTGTAGATAATTTTCATATGGATGTGATCTGATGAAATAAATGATGAATAATGGAACAGAGTTCCCCCTGACATGGCTGCAAAATCTAGGGAGAGGTATACCTGTATGGGAGTCTTCACTTGAGTTAGAGCATGTTTCCAGGGGAAGAGTGTCTCTTTCTTCCCCAAGATTACTTTAGCAACAGAATGTAAATATTCAATTTAAGACAAATAACAAAAGAGAAGTCAGGGTTCAATTTTAGGAATGTGGAATAAAGAAAGGAAATTTCAGGATTGATAACCAAGGACAGTGACGCATCTCATTCACCCATTAAAAAGGTATACAAGAGTGAAAGGTAGGAATATCCACTCCTATTTTGTTCCTGGACTACAAGAGTAAAGCAGGCAAAATAATTGTTCTTTGTACCATTTGTGCCTTGTACAATAATTATCTTACTCATGTCTCTGATGCCACATGGTTTACAAAAGATGTCGTCTCCTCTTGTTTTCAGGTAATACTATTTGAAGATGCCAATCTCCTGGCAAATATGCTGCAAGAAAAAGACCAAATCTAAGAATGGAAGCACTGAAATGGACGATATGGCAGACACAACTGAAAAAATGCAGATGAAAAAAGAAATTACATTACTAAATGGAGTTTCTTTAATTGTAGGGAATATGATTGGCTCTGGGATATTTGTATCTCCCAGAGGTGTTTTAATGTACAGTGCTTCCTACGGACTCTCTCTCATCATCTGGGCTCTTGGCGGAATGTTTTCACTGTTTGGAGCTTTATGTTATGCTGAGTTGGGAACATCCATTGTTAAATCTGGAGCTAGTTATGCCTACATTCTGGAAGCATTTGGTGCCTTTGTGGCCTTCATTAGACTGTGGTCTTCTTTGCTAATTATTGAACCAACAACTCAGGCAGTGATAGCAATCACATTTGCTAACTATATTGTTCAACCGATTTTTCCTCATTGTGAGCCACCATACGATGCAGTCAGATTGATTGCAGCTGCTTGTATTTGTAAGTAAAGTTCTGATTATTAGAAATTAATAACTATGATAGTAGGTGCCCAGACAAGTTTTTCAGAGTTTTTATTCCTCCCCCTGCTGTAAAAATACTTATTTCCTCCCTTGAATATGTGCTTAGGAATTCATATGCTTTTGTTCAGATGTATTTTGTTTAAGGCTGAGATTATTGGAGGGGAGAGGATAATTCCATCAATTTGAGGGAAGCTGTGACTACTGAGTTAAAATATCTTTATGAATCATGGGTCCAATTTTCTGTTGACATTTGGCTTATGTCCTCTTCTCCTGGTTTCTTGCAAATCATATAAAATGAATAAAAATTACAAAGTTTATGTAAAATTAAAGTTATGGTGCCTTTCTGGTGACCAGTGATAGGACTCAAGGGAAAGGCATGGAGCTGTGTCAGGGAGGATCAGGTTGGATATTAGGAAAATGTTCATCACTGAAAGGGTGATTGGGCCCTGGAACAGGCTTGCCAGGGCAGTGGTCACAGCCCCAAGCTGTCAGAGTTCAAGAAGTGTTTGGACAATGCTTTCAGACGTAGGGTTTCATTTTGGGTGGTCCTTTGTGGAGCCAGGAGTTGGACTCAGTGATTATTGTGGAACTCTTCCTGCTGAGGATGTTCTATGATTCTTTCATTCTAGTATGAGTTTTGTCTCTAGAGAAATTGAGTAGTAATCACATACTCCTCGAAGCTGACTTTATTGAACACAGAGATAAACATTATAACTCTGTCCTCCAGTAAATGGACTGCACTCAGACTTTTTTTTCCATAAAATTTGTTTTTGTCAAGATGGGTCGTTTTCCTTTCAGGCTAAAGTATAGGGTGATCTTTTAGAAACAAATTGTATAACTCAACAAAATCTTCCAAAAGGATGAATGTTTTTAAGTTATTGTGATGTACTCTGACAATTCTGAAAAGAAGTTCTCTCTGTAGCTCTGACTCCCACTAGCATGCTACAGAGGAAGTTCACTTCTTAAGAAGGCTCAGTGATATAACTTGAGGACATCATGACCACTCCAACGAGTGGTCACATCAAAAAGACAACCCTATTCCAAAAGACATTATCAGCTGAAAGCCTCCACTTGCACAGGGAAGTACTTATTTCTTAGAGCAATATTAATTTCCCCAGTTTTCTAGATGCATCTCCTGAAGTCCTAACACTTGGGAGAAGCAATCTTCAAATGCTGATTTTTCATTAAGGCTTTGTTTCTTTTTTAGTTATTCTTGCTGTAGTCTTTGTGTCAATCATCTATGGTATGCTCTAGTACCTCTGATATCTATGAGCTGGTGCAAAAGGTGGGGCTGGCAGCTGCTGCTTTCTCATACAGAAAATTAGCTGCTTCACCACTGACCAGGCTTATAACCAGCACTTTTAAGTACCAGCTCAGATTGCTGGGAAAATTACAGTTTACTGTGTTAACTGTAATAAGCAATTTGGTAGAGTCAGATAGCAAGTTTATTACTAGCTTGAAAAATTTGACAAGGTTAAGGAGCAGTGGATTCAACTGACACTTCACCAACACAGTGCAGATAATGTATCTATATATTTAGTAGTATTTACTGGGAATCCCATGGCAAGATGTTGTTGCCTTTAATTACATATAATGCATCTCATTTTCTGTACACATGCAATAATCATATCCTTTGCAGTGTTTCAAATAGCACTTTATAGCATCGCAAGTAACTCATAAATGTTCAGTATTAAAAACTTCAGTCAATACTTGTTCAATCATTTTTAAGAAATACTGCCAGAATTCTAACTCTTACTGATATATACTACTGTACTATTTTTTCATACCAGAACAAATCCAAAATTCTGTCCTTATTGCACAACATTGGTATATTAACAGTGGGGGCAAATCAGGTCCTGATTCTGTAAATAGTTAGGTGCGTCATTACTTTGACAGCTGGCAGGGCACCCAGTCAAATATGCAGAGCTGCTTGTGACGGAGAAGACAAAAGTCCTGTGAGTGTCTGCAGTTGGCTAATTTCCTCACTAGGTGGTTTTCGTTTTAAAGTTACAAAATCCTTTTTCTTTCTTTCAAAACTAGTGCAGATGATAGGCAGGTCCGAGACACAGAAGAATAGACCAGGAAGACTGCTGGAAAAGAAACAGCCCACACTGATCAGTGCTTGAGGCATCTCTGAACCATCCATGCTGCATTAAGTTGCTGTTTCCAGCAGCTGGGCTTCATACCTGATGCAAAATGCACGTTTCTCTCTGTTTGAACTAAGGAGGTGCCAGGCAGATGAGCTGCCCATGATGCTGTGTATGTTCTCAAAGAGCAGGGGGCATGCTGGCCGAGCAAGCAGCATTACAGGTTCCGGTGCTCCTCACAGCCTCTATCTGCTCATTGGGTTTAACTTGTGCGACAAAGCTGAATGCGAAGAACACGTCAGAAGGATGGAAGGAGAATGAGTCGACCCCACTCAATCTCTGCAACCAACTACTTTGTTATTTCCATTAGACACTGTCAAAATCAATGCTTGAGAGATCTCTGTGAGTACTTCTGTAACCTTCAGGTCTGGGATCGAAGCATGAACGGCACAGCTCCAATCCATGGGCCCAGCAACAGCATGCTGAGCCAGCTCCATTTAGGGTACTACAAAGAGCATCCAAACTCCTTGGTGCAGGAGCTGTCCTTACTCTGTGTGTACATAAGGGCTTGAATTGGTGTGGAGAATTTCAGTGCAAATAAAGAATACAAAGAAATCATATCTTCTGCATGTGCGCAACTTGCATGTGAGCAACTCTGTTGATTCTACAAAAATTTAAAGTTTTAAACATTATTTTAAAAGAGCAGGAGTCACCCTAGAATTCAAACTCAGATGTTTTCTTCATACCTTCATTGACACGAAATAGGCATCACAGTATCCTCCAGAGTAAATCAAGTATTTAATTCAGCTTAATATATCTAAGTGGTCCTGAAATGCTGAAAACTGATTCTGTTGTATTGCTTGGCAGAGGGGTGGTATCTGGAAGGATATACTTGAAGTATGTAATGTCAAACATACAGTGCTTCTCTCATGCATGTTATTTTTCTACAGGTTCCTTAACGTTTATTAACTGCGTTAATGTGAAGTGGGGAACTCGTGTGCAAGATATTTTCACATATGCAAAAGTTATGGCCCTTATCGTGGTAATATCTGTTGGCGTTTACAAAATTGGTAAAGGTAAGAATATTTACTTGCTATTTTTTTATTACTTACTCTTTACTTGCATTTTTAAAAATGAAGTGCATATTAATTTCAAATTCCATGCAGGAAGATCAGAATCCATTAGACTTGCATGTGAAATATTATTTCTTCTGAAAAAGTTATCTGTCATGGGAAGATTAGGGGAATTTTATGGCTTACTAAGCACTGGTTGTTTAATTATTCTTTCATTCTTGCTGTGGCAAACCAACACACACCAAGTTCTGCATTGCTTAGGCTGTATAGCAGATAGCAGCTGAATTAACATCTGTTTGATGTTAGGTGGATTAGGGTTAGCCCCTGTGTCTCTAGTGCATGCTAGTCAAAATTAATAGATTAGTGCTGCACCTTCTCCTGTGACTGAACAGCATAGCTGAAATCCAGGGAAGGAGGAACTTGCTCTTTTCTTCCACTGTGTGAAGGAGATGCTGGCAGTAGTGAGAGGGCTTGCTTATTGCTAGAAACAGGAGACAATACTGTAAGACTGCACTCCTGTGAATCATTGTGGTATGGTAAGGCATCACATGATGGATGAGCCATCTTTTATCAACAGTAACTGAACTGAACTGTGTATACCCGAAAGCTGGATACTAGTTTCTTTCGGAGCTGCTTCTAGTCTTTGTATATGACAAAAGTTTTTATTTTGTTAGACTGGGCTCTGGTACATTGAGGTCTCTTCCAACTGTAGCGCTGTTACTTAGTAATTAAGGTTTCTTTTTCAGTTTCCTTTCCCATGAAATCCCTAAATAGGCATTGTGTCTTTATTCAGTAACAGTAAAGATAGCTTTCCCTCTTCTGTTTATGAATTGTCTCTTTTTTTCTGTAGGAACTAACTTGTAAAACCAAATGGGAGTGCTTGCTTCCCCGTGTTTTCTGGCATTTACCTTTCCTTGGCTCCAATTCTAATATATCAACTGTTATTATACCGTAAAGATCTTAAGTGAGCTTTTTCGTTTAACCATATCAGCTTATGTCATTTGTCATTGATTTGATCAAATCTAAACAAAACTGAATAAATTAACGCAGTCCTAAGGTTGGTTTCTTTACATTGTTACCTGGGTCAAGAGGACAAAGGCAAAGAGGAAGCCTTCTTGCAAGGAATGGTGGCAAAGGTCTCATCTCTAATTTGTCTGAATAGAACCAAGTGCTTAAATACAGAAAGGGCTGGGGGGGGAAGAATGAGACTTCTGGAGGAAGCTGTGATCAGATCAGTCACTCTTTTAAACTCAGCTGCTTGTTTCAATTGAAAGAACAGCTGTCATATTTTAGCCCTGCCATGCTCCTTCTGATGTGCTGACATAGGACTCTTTTTTAAAAACACTGTGAATATATCTGATTTTTGAGTAGGTGCTCTCTAGTTAGAAAGCTTTTCTTGGTCCTATTGGATATTTTCCTTTTTTTTATTCTTTCCTACAATTTTCTTCAGCTATGTCCTCCAAGTGTGTTGATCTTTCAGCTTCACCTTCCTAGCAGTCTATGGAGAAAAAGATTTTGTTACGAATGTGAAAGACTGGTATTTATTGTTCTTCAAAGACTGAATTGCTTTTGCGGTATCAGTGGATTTCTTAGTCTAACCACAAGATGAAGTTACTTGATTTTATAGTGAATGCTTTACTTTCTTCCCTAACGGAGGTTTCAGCATGTTTCTGTCTCCCTTAATACTCAAACCCACTTCCATTTATGTTAGATAGTTCACTTTCCTTCTGCAAATTCAAGCAGGCCTTTCTTCCTCTTTTCAGGACTTCAGTGAAGGTTTCATGAGCAGTTCTTCTATTTTGCAGTTTTCTGCAGGTTCTTGTCTCAGCTGATTGAGCTAAACTAGAGAATTTAGTAAGGGAGTATTTTCCTGTGTCTTCTCTTAATTTTGGTGAACAGGTTTATGGGGATTTTTCTCAAGACCCCCACTGAGATGGGGTCTTGAGAATTTCTCACTCCGTTGGCCACCAGTTCTTTTGGTGACAATACAGGTAGGAGAGGATGGAATATGAGACAGATTCAGAAATTGAAATTGGGTTTCTCAACTGTCTCTCCCTGACTGAAAGATCATAGCCCTCAGCATTTCACCCTCTCTTGGTAGGCTAGGGATTGGTGCCAGGGAATGAGGAAGCTGTGAGGTCTGGTGGAATTTCCCAAGTGACGTCCAAATAGCAAACATGGGAAAATGTATTGTCAGTGTAACTGTCTGAATGTCTGTACTCCATAGTTGACTGAAACTCTTTTATTCGTCAAGAGGAAATGTAACTTCTAAGAAAAGTGATGAAACCAGGATGAAATTGTTTTTATTTTGGCGGGGATAGATGAGACATTTTGTGTAGTGCCCTAGATCTTAATCTTTGACATGTAACAGGTAATTGGTACCTGCCATTTGTACAGGAGAAACAGAAAACCTCAGAGCTCCCTTTGAGGGCTCAGCAACAGACCCGGGAATGATCGCGCTGGCTCTGTACTCAGCCCTCTTTTCCTACTCGGGGTGGGACACCCTGAATTATGTCACCGAGGAGATGCAGAACCCTGAGAGGTAAATGAACGTTCTGTTTTCAAAGCACTGGAAAGTGTCCTGGTAAGGCAGGACAAGCTGCTTTCTGTTTCTGATTAGAAATGAGTCTAACCACTTTCTCTACAAAAACACTTATTTCCAAAAGAACTAGTAAGCAAGAACTCCTCTCTCACCAGTTGTATCACATTAATAATTTTCCTCCTTATATGTATTTTATTCCTTATACTTTGGATTAAACTTTTTAAAAGGAGAAGAACAAATCCCTGCTGAAAGTGTGGGTCCACCTCTGCTTTCTGAAATTCCCTACTTCTTCTCAGTCAGACAAAACAATTATTTTATTTTCCATGACTGCCTTTGCCACCAAGAGAGTAAGACTGTCAAGTTTATGACTGTTTTATCTTGTGGTCTTCAGTGTTGCTGTTTACGGGCAAAATGTTTCATCTTGCTGAAGGCGAAAGGTTAAATGAGAAATTAAAAAAAGTCCATAGTAGCACTGGATGTGCCATCTCCTCTTTGTAGGGATGTCCACCCTGTGGAGTGGTGTGCTTTGCCTGTTCAGACTGATACAAGTCCACCTTGTCTTGGGACATGCACAGGTTATGAGCCAAGAAAAATGCTACAATCAAGAAAATGCCTAAGCATGCATTTCAAGTGCTCTCTTAAACTGCTTTATATAAAAGGCAGTTTTTAAAGTATACAGGTACAAATGTACCATTTTTCTCTGAGATTTGTGACAGAGCCACGAGAAGCCAACTAAGCTGCTTAGGGAATTGTTTCACATGTGGATGAATTTTATTTTGTAACCCTGTGATTACAAAATGTTGGATTACAAAAAGTGATGGATGTATCCACTTGCAAATGTTTGAATTTAGGGACAATATTTTATCTAAATTTGAAGAACGTGAAATAATTTTGCCATTTTCCTTTTGCAGGAATTTACCTCTTTCTATTGCAATTTCCATGCCTATTGTGACTATTATTTACTTGCTGACTAATATAGCGTACTACGTAGTGCTGGACATGTCAGCACTCCTCACAAGCGATGCAGTAGCTGTGGTAAGTTGCATAAAAAGACAAAACCAAAAGTTACTGCCTGGAAGAAACTTCCAAATTCTTCCACTGTGGAAGAATCTCAGGGAGCATACTTATCGGCAAAGCAATTGAAATATTTCTATGCTGAAGATGTTTGCTTTGTTTTAAACCTTGTTTTTGTGTAAGAGTACCAGTATGTTAGAAGGTGCATTTCAAGTTCATGCTCATTAAATCTCTTCTTGTAAAATCCTCTTATGTACTCTGTAAATCCTGGACCTCACAGTACTTCACTATAGAAGATTCTTTCATTAAAGCTAGGCGGAGAAATAGCTATGGAAAGTCTGGGATTTAAGAACTAGGGTCTTTTTCTGTAATTTTAATGTAAAGTGGGTGATTTTTAGTACTGCAGGATTGAAGCAATATTTTCAACACAAAAATATGCCATGACATGATTTTTTTAAAACCCCATTGATATGTTATATGAAATTACCATCATAAATAATGGATTAATGCAATCAGGATTTGTCAGAATACCTTATAAAAATAAATTTTCATCTGTTATTTCGTTGATTTGATTTCAACTTAATTTTCTACTAATCTCTTTTTAATACATCTGTCATTTTTATTTTTATGTTGCTCTTTTTTTCTTTTTTTTTTTTTAACCAGTTTCTGGTTTCCCAAGTCACTAGCAGTGTCAGAGGACAGCAATGGCTATGGCACTAAAATTGGGCTGAGGTGTTCTCAAGAGGCTTTCCCAGGCTTGTCCATATATTTAATGTAATAGGCCTCACTACTGTTTTCTTTCTTGCATTACAGACGTTCGGCGCTGAAATGCTTAGTTATGCTAAATGGATAATTCCTGTAGCTGTGGCCATGTCTTGCTATAGTGGCTTGAACTCATCAATAATTGCAGCATCGAGGTATGAAATATATGATTTATTTAAAGTAATAAAAAAGAAATCGTTTGTCATTAATCTGGATTCCTCACTACCACATTGTAAAAGGGACACTGTTAATTTCTGCATGCTAAATTGTTCATTTATGGTGCCAAGATAATTATGATATAAACTATAGGCACCAGAGAACAGAGCAGCATTTACAATACACAGATAAAATAATTAATTCTGTCTTTGTCAGAAAGGAACAAGACATTCCTTGGCTAACTGTCTGGTTGTTCGAGGGGGCTTTTTTTCTTTTTTTTTTTTTTAGGCTTTTTTATGTTGGAGCCAGAGAAGGACACCTCCCTGACAGTCTGAGCTTGATTCATATAAAGTGTTTCACACCAGTCCCTGCTCTTCTCTTTAATGTAAGTGAAAGCCCAGCACCATGCCTGGCATGATTAGCTGGGGATGCAGACACAAAGAGTGTTACTTCTCCCTACTGTGCACTGCTCCCTGGCTTTCCTTCACTGGAGAGATCTTCCTCAAATGGCCACGATTTCTAAAATTCATTCTATTCAGTGCATTTTCTTCAGTGGTAACAGAATGGCCTGATTCTGTTATGTGCTCTCTGATTGTACAAGTAATCAGAATTAGAAAGAGAAGCTTAGAAAATGGCTAACTATGTAACATGTAGACTGGAGTTAAGTCTTTATATGAGTTTTCAGTGTCCATTGGAGAAGAATTTGACAGGAAGATCTCTCTGACACTCCTGTAGGCCAATTTTCTAGGGCTCTAGTTATAACATGAGTGTTAAAGCATTTAAGTTCATAATGTTGGATGCCTATACTTGTTATTAATTTCTTCTGCTCTCACAATACAAATAAATCCTGCGACACAAAAGCAAGTGAGCACAGCATACAGTATTCATGCAAATGATTTTAATTAATAATCCATAAATCTAATAGATTAAAATAAGGATGAGGATACACACAAGAAAAGAAAGTGGAATCATTCAAAAGCATTTCATTCTTTTTTTATTTGAACTTGTGTTTTATTTGGTGTCCTGCCTTACCATGTTTTAAATCAAGGATATGAGCAGAGTATCTCACCAGTCCTGCTGGACATACTAGTAGATATTGTCTCATTATGGATACTCCCTTAATACAACGCCATCCCCCTTTTCTCTGGTGGATTTTTTCTGCTCATAAAAAGAAGACTGCTTACTTCTGTTTCTCGTGTTTGTTAAAGCAGTCATTAAATTCCTGGTATTTTAGATCTCATTTAACCCTTTCCATGCAGAGTATATTCCATGCACACTTGTATAACGCAGAATTTACTCTAATGTTCTCAATGAATGGACTGTGAGCACTTCCAAAGGAGAAACAAAATTAAAAGTGAGATTTTGGACTGAAGCTGATCAGAGCAGTTGGCCCAGCCAAGGTTCGGCTGCTCATATGTCCTTCTTAGGAGCTGCTGAAACGCAGCTTCACAAAGGCAGAACCTCTTCAGCCAGGCCTGGATCTGTCACTGCTACGTTTGAGGAAGAGATACCAGCAGATTTCATGCAGTGCATTTGTGGGTTTCTTAGTTTTAATTATATCCTTCCTGCAAGGACCTGATCTCCAGCCAAATATGTTTGAAACAGGCCTTTTTATAACTTTACTACCTGTTTTCTTTTTAATATGACGTTTATTTATTTTCCCATTAAAATGCCTTTATTTTTTATCTCCAGGGTTTAATGACTTTGCTTTATCTCCTTGTGGAAGATGTTTTCCTTCTCATTAATTACTATTGCTTCAACTACTGGCTCTTCGTGGGTCTGTCTATTGCAGGACTAATATACTTGAGATATACTCAGCCACGTAGACCACGGCCTATTAAAGTAAGTGAGAGGAAATAGCTGTAACAGCCAGCTAGTAAAAAGGGGTACGTTACACATAATCCCAAAATCATAACATTGCCAATTGTGTTACGGGCTATTCATTTCAGCTATAGAAATCCTGTTAGCATAGGAAGAAAGAAATGAAGGAGCAAAACCTATTTCAGTTTCCACAAGAACATCTGTTCTGGTACTCTTGCTGTGAGGTTGAAATGATATTTTCAATTTCTTCTTCCTTTCATTAAAATTTAAATTTCTCTCTCTTTTTTTTTTCAAATAAATAAGACTAAATAAATCACTGGGGTTCACAGTCAGTTCTTGGTCTTTTTAGTTTTGTTCACAAAGGACCACAATATGTGATGGGGGGCTCCAGGGAGGTTCACACTGGTCAAACTTAGATAGATTAAGAAATTCATCAAGAATCCCTCCAAAGACCAGAAATGCTAAAAATTCTGCCCATGTAGAAGTTCAAAAGCTTGAATAACCAAATATAGACATTCAGCCCTCCTGATGCACAGTGATCGTATGCAGTGAAAATCAAGCTTAAAACTGACAGTAGAAGAGCATCTGGCTATACCAAGGTGAGGGAGCCAGCAGAGAAATGAAGCGTACGTACAATTCATTTCTAGCTTTAATCCAGTGATTGTCCAGGATGCAGGAATGGAAGCCCAGAGCTTCCCTCAGGCACAGAAAGCTACATGCTCATGTTTGACTGTGTTCCCCTGGCTCCAAGACCTGCTTCCTAGCTCTGCAGCGATACAGCAAAATTATGAGAAATCCAAATTAACATCGTATCTTTTGAAGCTTTTCTAAATATTTCTTCCTTGTTACCCTATATTCCTGCACCATCTTTACCAGCACTTTTTTTTCCTGTTTAATTGTAGCATCCTGAATATAAAAACTAAAATATGCTCAGCACCTACTGCTAAAAAACTTACACAAATCAAATATTCCTGAAGTATTCTCACGCTTTATTTTCAAACTTTCCTACAAGATAAAATAAGATAAAATTTTGCCTTATGGACAGTTTTGGTATTGACTCTACTAAAGCAAGGTAGATAGTAGATAATGACTATTTAATTCCTATCAGCATTTGCCAGCTTAGTCAATATCTCAAGTTTGCATACACTTTTTTTTTTTTATCATAGCCATTGGTTTTCATCACCTTATAGTTTTAATAGTTTTAACTTTCATAAGAAGTATTTATACCAGTAAAATCTCCAGATTTCAGCCAGTGCTCAAATGCCATCTCCTGAATTCTTTACAAGTCTCATTACTACAGCTAGTGAAAAATATTCTAGTAAAAAATAAATCCATACATGAGTTATTGCAACTTCCCTTATCTGTGATATATATTTGCTAAGTGCCCTGGCAAAATGGTTGTAAATCAACCATTTAGTTTTGTAGAATCAGGATGGTAATTGAAAGTCTAGCTCCGATGGTTTCCCATCAAATCTGCAATTAAAAATTTGCAATTGAGGTTAGAGGGAAAACTACCCATTACTGTTCAATTTTAAAGTAGTGCTTTCAGAGATTGGTCTCTTACTTATGTGGAAAGGAACTAAGCTTGTACAGGTCTGAAGACCACAAAATGGTCATCAGATTGTCAGGAATGTACCAAAAAGAGGCTCTTAGCAGCATAAACTGAAGCTACCTACCATAAGCATACTGACTGTAGCCATTCAAAAGATAATACACAGTACTTACTAGACATATAATCAGTAATTATGTTTTTATTATTGACCTGTCCTATTTTAAACTACAAAGTTTGACTTTTCCAATGGAATATTTACTACTTCCCTTAATAAGTGTTTAATTTTGTTTTTTTTCTCCACAGCTTAATCTCTTCTTCCCTATCATATACTGTATGTGTTCCCTTTTCCTGGTCATAGTTCCTCTCTACAGTGACACGATCAATTCCCTGATTGGCATTGGTATTGCCCTCTCAGGTGTTCCTGCATATTATTTAGGAGTCTATCTGCCAGTTGAAAAAAGACCTAAATGGCTACAGTGGCTCTCTGGTAAGTAATACTATCTTTTCTTAGTCATAGTGCCAACATTTTGAATGTTTGATCAGAAGAAAGTATAACTTTTCATAGATTTTTCTTCCCATATGATGTTTTCCTATGCTGCATACAGCATATCTCATCGTTTGCTTCATCACATGGCCCTGAAAACAAAGGCATGCGTACCTGTACAAAACAGTCCAGTATGTGGATGTAATATGGTCTTCTGTGGTGTTAAGCCATTTCGGAATATTGGCTCAATAAAAACTCTGCAGGATTGTGAAGAATAAATGTATGCATTTTAATATCTTGGAAGGAAGTAATACCAGAAGACCACTGCTTCACTTCCTGATTGAGAAAAAGGATATCAGAGTCGGAAATGTCTATATGTTTTCCTAAATTATGAAGTAATGAATGATTGGCCTAAAGGCTAGATTCTACTTCTCAAGTTCAGGCAATCTTGAAAATCAAAATTGTAATATTTTTGTTCAGTTTGACCTCAGATGTCAATCTGACAATTAAATGGAAATGTTGATTAAGAGAGACTTTATTTTTAATTATTGATCTCTTTTTGCCTCTATCTATTCATTATATTTCCCTAATATCTGCATAGTGCTTTCAAATACCTCAAAAGTCCATACATATGTCAAAGATATAACTTTGTCTCAGCTACACATTTTTGCTCTGTATTGCAGTTACAACAACAAAATACGTTCAGCTGCTCTTCTACTGTGCTCTGTCAGACCTGGACATAGACATGGAACCTACAAAAGCTAAAAGCAAATAGGGTTGCCCTGACATTGGGAACTGCACTTGACACATCCTGTCTGGAACAATTTTTATAACCTGAAGTTCTCTCCATATCCTCAGTTACACTAAAGCACCAGTTTGATGTCTGTTAATGTCTGCTTGTTTCATAAACCACTTGCCAGCCTCTGTTTTACAGGGTTTTTTTTTTTAACTGTTCAGTAACAGTTATTGAACAGCACTTTGAAACTATATAACACTTATCAGTAGATAGTTATTGGGTTCATTGCAAAAACTTAATAAAAAACAAATAAGTTCCATCAGAATCCTAAGAAATAAATTGATCAATGTAACAAAAATCAGACACGTGCAAGATTCAAAACCAGAGTTGGAAAGTAGAAGCCACAGTGTACTTCTAAAAATATTACTAAATTCTTAGCTAAATAAAAAAATATATAGTCAATACTGGATAGGATACAGTTGGCAGTTGGTTTTGGTCAATTATATTTTGTGAGAAATTCTATTTTGGTTATATGCCATATTCATTACCCTTTTGTGGAGGAAGTATCCTCTGCAAACAAATGACGCTCTTGTCACTGAAGTATTTTTGCCTTCTAGCAGAATATCTCGCTGTGGAGCACTGTAAGGTACTGAGCTGCTCCGTTCACTGCATTCAGGGAAAACACATTTCCGTAGCATCCACTGCTTGCTTTCCAGTATCAAAAGTGTGGCCCAATGAATCATACTAATTTTTTTTTGCATAGTAGAACTTATTTAAGGATTTTTTAAGTAGAAATTAAAAGACTTTGACTAAAAATCCCATGAGGTTGGAAGGGACCTCTGGAGGTCACCTGGTCCAAATCCTACAGGGTCACCTAGAGCAGGTTGCCCAGGTTCCTGCTGGCACAGCAACCTTCAGCCCTGCTCTTCAGCACACAAAGAGCCTCCTGCACTGGCTGCCAGACCTCCACATCTTGCAGCTGCACCCACCAGCGAAAACCATGAAATAAATGGGCAGTGAAGAACATTACATTTTTCAGTGTGGTGCACAGGAATGTGTAACCAGTCCTAATTCTTAGCAGCTTCAAGTGGAAAAGACAATAACTGTCATAGAAAATAAAAACCAACCGGACTATAAAAACAACAGTTCCACTTCTAATCTGCTTCATAGATATGTAGCACTATTTGTTATCCTTCTTGTCGATTCATACTTTCTGTAACTATATTTGAATGTAGCGTATATTGTTTCTAATTCAAGTCGTATCATTGCTACTCAAGTAACCCCAAGTAAGTTATTTTTTTTTTAATCTTACATAAGTCCCTGTAGCTTCTACTATTATTTTCTTTATTTGTGTCTATCCAGACAAAGAGAAATGGAATAGGGAAGAAGGCAATTGTTGCCACTGTAACCTTCCTTTATTCCCTCCCTACAGTGTAAGGTCATTTGCAAGATGATAATTCCATGCATCTCCAGCCCTATGCTTGCTGGTAGTTCTTCTGTGAAACTTTCTGTTCATATTCAAATGCCACCCATTGCAGCATTTGTGGGATTTTCTTTTGATGCAAAGTGCTAAGTGATAAAAATGCACTAAACTAAGGTAAGGTGAAGATCCTAGAAATGTATATTTTGCTTTTTGGAAGCTATGAATTTCATGCACTAAAATCACTTAAATATCACAATCACAGAACATTAAGAGGAAAGAAGATCAAGGGTGTAATTTAGCTTGCCCCATTCAGAGCACTCCCATGTACTCTTCATGTACCCAAGTGCCTCTGTTACAGTATAGCATGGTGTTCATTCTGCTCTATGACTTCACAGAAATACTGCATTGTCATCTTTTGAAGGCACCAGTTAACGATGAAGTTGAGATCCCACAGGGCACACAGAGAATATAAACCCTACAAGACAGTGCCAAATTAAACCTAGCAGTCTTTGTCTCCGGAGTTCAAAGTCACGCTTGGTGATGAGCTTTGTGTCACATCAAGAAAGCACTGCACCATGCTATAAAGTTGTTCTTTACAGGACCAAATCTACTAAGTGGTTTGAGACAACTGAAATGATATCTCAGGTTGTAACAGACAGCGGGCACCAAAGGTAGTGTAAGAAGGACTAGGAACATTTCCATAGAAATTCAGAGCTGATAAACTTTGTGGTTTTTTGTTGAAATCTGTTTTTGTATGAATCTGTTTCCTTTCTGGGCACCACATGCAAGCTTCCATTTTCTTTCTTTCTGGACAGGAGACAAGTGGAAGTGTATTAGTAGTAAGATGCAATGCTATAAATGTGAATACTGTTATTGAAATTCTGGATGGACATTGGAATCTCAGAAATGTTCATGTATTTGTTGATTTTTAATTCCTTACGAATAACATGTGTAGTTGTTTTCAAATATCGAAAGCCAAGTCACAGATGCTGAAATATTTAAATAAATCACATTTGATCCTTGGCAAATGCTACGGTTGTGTGGTTTTAAAACATAAGAATAGCATTGCGAGTGAAATTCGGTGACTCCACCACCTCCCTGGGCAGCCCATTCCAGTGCCTGACCACTCTTTCGGAGAATAAATTTTTCCAAACATCCTATCTGAACCTTCCTAGTGCAACTTGAGGCCATTCCCTCTAGTCCTATCACTAGTTACTCAGGAGAAGAAGCTGACTCCCCTCGCTGCAACCTCCCTTCAGGCACCTGTAGAGAGTGATAAGGTCTTCCCTGAGCTTCCTCTTCTCCAGACTGAACAATCCCAGCTCCCTCAGCTGCTCCCCGTAAGACCTGTGCTCCAGATTCTTCACAGCTTTGTCGCCCTTCTCTGAACACGCTCCAGGGACTCAATGTCTTTCTTGCAGTGAGGGGCCCAAAACTGGACACAGTACTCGAGGTGCGGCCCCACCAGGGCTGAGTACAGAGGGACAATGACTTCCCTACCCCTACTGGCAACACTATTTCTGATACAAGCCAGGATGCCATTGGCCTTCTTGGCCACCTGGGCACACTGCTGGCTCATGCCCAGCTGAGCATCGACCAACACCCCCAGGTCCATTTCCTCCACACAACTTTCCAGCCACTCTGCCCCAAGCCTGTAGTGTTGCCTAGGGTTGTTGTGGCCAAAGTGCAGCACCCAGCACTTGGTCTTGTTGAACCTCATCCCATTGGCCTCAGCCCAGTGATCCAGCCTGTCCAGATACTAAAAGTCTAAATCTCTAATCTCCAGATACTAGGTCTAATTTTTTCCTTAAGTATTTGCATATGTCGTCCTGAGTACATTGTCCATATACAGTCATGAATAGCGAAGGTACCTCCTGGATATTTTTACTTGTCTTTCTTACTTTTAGAAAATTAAACTTTATTTCCTTGACGTGTAAAAAATATTGAAATCAGAGTGCATTATCTGGTTCCAGTCCCTCTCCTGCAGGCAGGATTGCCAACTATTAGATCAGGCTGCCTGGGATCCCATCCAACCTGGCCTTGAACACCTCCAGAGATGGGGCATTCATAACTTCTGTGGAAAACCTGTGCCAGCGCCTCATCATCCTCTGAATAAAGAATTTTCCCCGGCATCTATCTAATCTTCTTTTAGTTTAAAGCAGTTCCCGCTTATCCTATCACTATCAGACCATGTAAAAAGTCGGTCCCTCTCCTGTTTATAAGTTCCCTTCAAGTACTGGGAGGCATCAGTGAGGTCTCTCTTAAACCTTCTCTTCTCCATGCTAAACAAGCACAGCTCCTTCAACCCTTCTTCAGTGGAGAAGTGCTCCAGCCCTTTAATCATCTTGACATCCTCTGGACCAGCTCCAGCACCACCACATCCCTCCTGTACTGGGTGCCCCAGGCCTGGACAGAGTACTCCAGACAGAGCATCATGAGGGTAGAGTAGAGCAGGACAATCGTTTCCCTCTCCCTGCTGGCCACCCTCCTTCTGATGCAGCCCAGGATACTGTTGGCCTTCCGGGCTGCTAGCGCACACTGCTGGCTCATGTCCAGCTTTTTGTCCACCAGAACCTTCAAATTCTTCTCAGCAGGGCTGCTCTCAAGTTCTTCTTCTCCCAGACTGTATGCATACCTGGGATTGCCTCCACACAAGTACAACACCTTGCTCTTGGCCTTCTTGAACTCACTGTGTTCACATGGGCCCACTTCTTGAGTCTATCCAGGTCCCTCTGGATGGTGTCCATTTCTTCCATCGTGTCAGCTGCACGACTCAGCTTGTTATTGTCAGCAAACCTGCTGAGGCTGCACTCAATCCCACCATCCATGTCCTTGATAAGTATGTTGAAGAGTGAAGAATCACAGTTCTTTGAGTAACAGTGAGGGAAGAGGGTCAATATCAACTTCAGTTTCCGTGTCAGCAAAGAAAAATGCAAGTTGGTGTTGATAGGGTAAAGACAAATTATTAATCACAGATAGTCTGAAGAAAACGTCTGGGCTCTGCACGAATCTGAGGAGCTGTAAGGGTTCTTGTGTACTCTGGCTGCAGAGCTGAAGAAATGCATTCACAGATCAGGTACAATGAGTTTATTGAAGTGTAAAGAAACTTGACATGGAGCCAGATCACAGCATTATTGCAGGAGAAAGCACATTCAGTATCTGTGTGACTGGGCACTGAAGACACTCCCTAAGTATCTTCTCTTGTAATTTGCTTACGTTTTTTAACAAGAGCTTTAGAATTACTATTGCAAAATCTCTGAATCTGTAGTACTAGACCTGTCTAGTTGCTGTTCTCTAGCTTATAAGCTATCGAGTTTTGTACATATTCCTTTTTTTGTCCCTACAGGATTCATTTTTGATATATTAAGTGTGGCAGCCAAGTATCTATGTGAAGTGCTATAATTTTGCAATTCTCAAAAGCTGTAAAAATAAAAGTTGGCTGAGGGAATAAATCAAGTGCAAAACCCACAAGATGTCACAGAATAAGGGGATAACAACATTTTCATTTTCTAAATCAGGAGCTCAGAAGAAATGCAGAAGTGCTTATTTAGGAATACACATTTAATGTAATGGATGACAATGTCACTGAAAAACATGGAAGACAAGTGGGCTACCAAAATACCTGTGGTGGTTAGCAACATAGGAAGGCCAGTACCAGAGTCAAAGGAAACGAGTGGAATTTGTTTGATGTCACCGTGGTTTTGAAACAGGAGATTTCAGCATTAAAGCAAATGATCGTGGATCAATCCTCTTCTAACAGAGAGAATAAATGAGAATTAAATGGTTCATGCAACAATTCAGTTAAAAAAACACAGTAGAAATGACAAGATGTTTAAGGAGTGGATATCCAAAATGTACTGTGTGTCAAGTGAAGGAACTGAATAAACTTCAGCATACAAACAGAACAAAGATGAATTCAGCAGTATGTTTACACAGTGCTCAAAAAGGTTTCTTGCACAAAGCCAAAACCGACAGTGAGCCACGCCTCTGGGAGGGATTGCAGAGTTTGAATTGGGGGAAAATAATAAAACAGAAGCAAAAAAAACCAAACCAAAACAAAAAAAAATCTGGGGCTGTTTGAGAACACTCTCATCTACATGCAAGTGTCAGAATAAAGAAAGGAATATGCACTGGTTTAAAGTTGTATTAAATCCTTCCTCTTTAGAGTAGAAGTGCAAAGAGAAATTTAGAAACAGAAGAGAGGCAAATTTGCTCATGATTGCCATAAATTCAATGCTGTGCTTCTAAGCAAGACACATTGGATGTGCTTCTACAACAGCATGAGAGAAGAATTTCAGGATGCGGTTGTAATGACGCAGTATGTATTTGAACCAAAACATCTCTGTTCGGATGAGGATACCTTACTTCTGCTCTTGCCCATACCACGCCAGTAAATAAGGAGAGCTGCACACCTCCCTCCTGCTGTTCTGGGAGCCAGGTCTGATCCGGCTCCGCGTGTGCGGGGGCTTGGAAACAGAATTTAGAATTCGCAGCGGCGTTCTATTTCCTTCCACGAGAGGGGGATCGCCTTTGCTCGATGCTCCCATGAAAGCTAGAGAGCGTGGTTTTGAGACGGGCTCAAAGCAGCAGCATAGAGCATCATGTGCGCTCCTACCCACAGCAACAGCGCTGAGAAAGGCAGGTTTAGCTCCAGCGAAGCGTCAGCCGCACGTTCCGGATCTGGCTGCAGTTTCAAGTGAAGATGAAGTTAAAGTAAGTATAAACAGTAAAGCTAATATATTGTATTTATTTCATGGAAATGAAAAACAAAATTCTGTTTGAATGTTGGAACCATTCTCTGACCTCAGATTTCTTTTTTTTCTTTTTTCTTTTTTCCTCAGATAAAATATGTGAAACCTCCCAGTCTCTTTGCTTTTTCATTTCCTTCCTTCCTTCCTTCCTTCCTTCCTTCCTTCCTTCCTTCCTTC
>NC_034410.1:122899294-123001741 GCF_002078875.1 Numida meleagris
TTTCTTTCTTTCTTTCTTTCTTTCTTTCTTTCTTTCTTTCTTTCTTTCTTTCTTTCTTTCTTTCTTTCTTTCTTTCTTTCTTTCTTTCTTTCCTTTTTTTCTTTCTTTCCTTTTTTTTGTAATGAAGACCAATTTATAAAGACATCCTTTGGAAAACACCACTCTTAGGTCAAGTCAGTGTTCTGCAGACCTCCTGCCAACATGATGTCAGTTCATGGCCAGCCATGGCCTTTGTTCTATATGTTTTTCTCTCACTTTCCATATCACTATTGAATCAAATTGTCCTTTAACTTCCTTCTAGAGCAATCCCCCAGCTCTGCTCGTCTAGTGGAACACCATGCCATCCTTGCCTTCTTACTCAGCTGCAGACAAGTTTATGATACCTGCCTGCTGTCAGTAATGCTATTTATATATGAAGGTGCTCTGAATTAGCTTCTGCCAGTAATAGCTGCAAGAGAATAATATGCTCAGGAGGAGCGATATCTCTACAAGCAGTTGCCAGCAAAATGTGGCAAGTGGAGAAGGTTATTGGTGCTTCATACTCCTTTCTTCACTGCGCTTTATTCCTCTCTCAGGCAGAGCATCTGTATTAGTTGTAGTTCTGCGACAAATATGAATGGCAGAGATGCACACTGGTTGGCCTATTGACCTCCCTTCATGTATCTCAGTTATTCTTCCCCCAAACGCTTCAGTAGTAGCAGACTTGAAACTCCTCCCACTTTCTATTCAAGTTCTGATTTGTGCGCAGTATCAGAACCCTGTTAGGTTTCTCACTAGATGTGGCAAAGAGAATGACAGCATGTGTCATTTATGGCAGTGTCATCTTACACCCTGATGCTGAACGAGCTTTGCCTCTTCCTCCTTCTGTGGGACACATTAGATGTGGGCTCACACAGATCTGAGGAGGAACTTATAGATGCTGCAGCAATTCCATTTGACCCAAAGTGTGCCTCCTGACCTTCTGCATGACCTCATCTGCTATGGGAATGTCTGCTTCAGACTTCACATTGGCTCTGATTTAGCAGCAGATGTCAGTGATAGAGATAAGTCACTAAGGTGTTTCTCTTTTTCTGGGACAGTATAGATTCCTAGTTTTAATATGAGCTTTGGTGCAACAGAAGTCACCTAACTTTCTAAGAGCTCTGAGGACTTTTGGAGAGTAAGGTTTATCCGGTACTCTATAAAATAAATAATCTGTATCAATAAAGATTTGAATTTTTTTACATAAAAAGTAACCTATATTCTACCTCCTGGCTGAGAGTGAGAACGAATGGAGCAACAAATCAGAAGTTCATTCTTGTTCCAGGTAAGAAGCTGGCTGTACAACAAACTCCTGGAGACCAGGCTGAGATGTTGCAGCAGACTTCCTCTTTGCAGTGGTTAAGGAACAGCAGAGAATTGAGAAATGGAGAGAAAAATTATCTCTAGAGTGATAAGAATGAAGATTATTCTGTTAAGCAAGAGGCAATTATTTTCTATAAGATGCTACACCAAGAAAATCAACTGCATACCCTGCACATTCGCAGCATAGATTTATTTCCTCAAACACAGAGAATCACAAGGAGAAAAGTAGCTGTGATTTATTCTCTCTCCTCTGACTTGTGCTCCTCCAATTCATCAAGACGAAGTAGGTAAACATTTTGAATGCAGAAAACATTTATTTTTACAAATGGCTTCACAAGTAATCTAGCTGCTGCAGTGGGGTCAGTCATGTAGTAAATGACTGCCAAAAACTTGTTTAAATGGTGGGAGTGTGGGGCAGAGTAGAGGATCTAGGAAATAACTTTGTTTTGCTTTATTTAAAGCATCTCAGAAGCTGGCTACATGAAATACCTGGTTTTGTGAGTCATATAAGAAACACATTGCCATACGCTTGGATGCAACCTGCAAAGAAATATTTGAAATCCTGCAGCTATTCCAGCCCTCTTTAGCTGAACATACTCTCACAGTTATAGTATTTTAGCTTAAGGGGGAACAGTGAACAGTGTTAACTGATTCTCACATATCAGTATAGCAAGCTTTGATCTGACCAATTCAGTGGTTGAAAAGTCAATGGAGATTTGTAATCAACATTACTTGAGGACTTACTCCATATTTCCTTTTAATTTTTTTTTTTAAGGCAATTTTGCCTAAGCCTTTCTGCTTTTACTTTCTTACTTTCCAATGTGCAGAGTTACAAAAAGAGAATAAACAGCCCAGCAGCCCTCAGAGAGCTCAGACCAGTCCTGCAGGCTGGGTGTGTCTGTCACTTGTCTGTTACTCCTCAGTGCAGTAGTCCCACGACACACCTGCAGTGAAAGTGCTGGAGCTCTCCAACACATCAGACATTTCAAGGGGTTGGGCTGAGTTTGTTCAGTTGTATCTGGATTTTTTTTTAACAGGTGGTCTTATTATTCCCACTATTTTTTATTTTCTATTAGTTGGGTTTTTTTTTTAAAGGAGAGAATTCTACAGAATGAAAATAATCATGCTGGGATTTAACTACAAACACTGCACAATTTAAAGCTAGAAATAATATTAAGAGATGTTGACAATCACATTATTTCTGAAAGTCAGAGAGGACGGCAGTCAGAGAGCAGCTGTGGTCACCCTGCTGCTCCCAGAGCTGAGGCTGCTTCTGGCCATGTCTGCTCATTGCTGCCCTTCACTTCCTCCATGAAGGTCCCTCCAAATGTTGTGACAGAACTGCACGGATAGCCAACAGCAAAACAGCTGATGTGCAGCTAGGGAAGGAAACAGAACTGGGTATGAAAGGACAAAATCAACCTTTCTGCAACAGTCATGGTAGCAAAAAACATACAAAGATTTAAGAAAGCCTGTTTTTTTTTTTCTTCTTTCTCTCTTCATCTGTCAGTGGTTTATTTCTTTTCAGTTTCTTTCCTTTGCTATTTTTCCCTAATCTTTCTTTTTTTTAACTTTTCACTGCCACAGTTAGATTCACTGAAGAGTGAATTTGCTTTATACAACAACATTAAGGGCAGCAATTTCTTTTCATTACCTCCTTCTTCCCCTCCTCCCCCTCACCATTGCTGTAATGACTTGTCCTAATTAAGTTTGATCAAATTCTTTATTATGTTCTCAGATTTTCTGTGGCCTGATCATTTCACCTGCAAATTATAATTGCAGGTTTGGTGCCCATGCAGACTGATCATTATAATTGGTACCTGCTAACTCCCTTCTAGTTTTCATTATAGCTTTACAATTAAGGAAGTTCGGACAGTTCCATTTTAGGAATAAACAGGATGCACTGTTCTAAAAGAAGAACCACGATTCTCTTCAAGCTTGTATTTCTTTCATAGAATGTCTTTAACTTTTAAAAAGAGCGATATGTGAATGACTGTGGTAAGAATTAGACCACAGTCTCAAACCAATACATGTGAGCATATAGAAACTGGACCAAAAATCAAACCAGTGTTCTTGGAGCCAAAATTTGAGCTGAAAATTTGACCAAGAATACTTCCAAGAGGCACTGTTACAGCAATAATTGTGACCCTCTGCAGTGAAGAGACGACTGACAGATGTTCTAGGCCTCTGTGGCCCCTGCAGGAACTGAACTTCCTTGCAGCTTTCCATACAGTGAAGAGAGTGGTTTGAGACCTGAGCTGGTGATTCAGCTCAGGCTGGATATCAGGAACAGTTTCTTCACCAGAGGCTGGTGGGCATGGAACAGGCTCTCAGGGCAGTGGGCACAGCCCTGAACTGATGGAGTTCCTTCCAAAAGCATTTGAACAATGTTCTCAAACATAGGGTTTGATTTTTGAGTGTTCCTGTGTGGAGACAGGAGTTGGACTCAATGATCCTCATGGATCCCTTCCAACTTGGGATAGTCTATGATTCAGTAGGAAAGTCCCTCAAGGCAGGGAAGATTCAAACCCAATTGGTCTGAGCTTGCTCTGAGAAGGGGAGGATGAGTGGGAAGATGAAAGAAAGCTCTGGAAAAGGCTCTACAAGGCTCAAAAAGAGACAAAATGGGCTCCACTGCAAGGCCCCTTAACAGGTGCCACTAAAAGCTGCCACTCTTTTTTGCTGCAGCAGAAAGTTTCAAACAGGAAAAATATATCTAGTATTTTTCACAGAACTTGCTTAAAGTTTTAATTAGTGAGCAGCAGCGTTGTTTTCTTTTTCTTTCATTCATTCTGAACTCTGGTAAAATGATGGAAGCAAAGTTACTCAGCTAGAAAATTATTTGGAGCTGAGATATTTTTAATTACAAGCACTCCACCAAAGCTGCATAAAAATAGAACAACACTCTCATCTGCCATAGATGGTGGAAGTTAACACAAATTGGCACTGCTCTATTACCACTTAATAGCCTGTATAACCAAGACTTGAGGAGGTAATTTACAACATTTATTATTACTTGATTGCTGGTAGCATCTCTTGTGTATTTACCATTTCATTCCCAATAGCGCGTAAAAACCTTCTGTGAAGTTTTACATTTATTGACTTAGTGTCTGTACCTATAGTCCTCTATTGACTATACTGATTAGGCTTTAGTTAGTAGATATTTTGCTCTTAATGTATGTGTTCAGGGAGCTCATATGAAATGCAGGTCTGTCAGTGGCACTAAGAGCAGCAAAGGCCTCCAACAGCCCTCACCAGCACATCATTTCCACCAGCAGGACTCTCTTAGCCCTGTACAGACTTGATTTGTTCAGGGCTTTTCCTATGCAGCCATTGAGAAAGGGAACTTATTCTAGTGGTGAAACAATTCTTGGCACTAGCTATGTCCTACAACCATTTTGTGCAGTGTATCCCGAGGCTGGCACAGCTTTCTCAGTGCAGACACTGCAGGAACGTTCTGCTGCTCGTCCAGCAGAGTCCAGCAAAGCAGTACTATTTTCTCCTTTCCACATTGCCTTTTCTCTCCAGCTGTTCTCCCTTCCAGGGCAGTTTACCAGTTTTTCTTTCCATTTGTTTCTTATTTTGCTCATTTCTCTTTGCTGATGATGGTCAGCAGTACACTATTCTCCCTCCTTCCACACTTCAGCCTTCTTCCTCCCTGTCTCCCAGTAATATTTACAAGCATCTGGGGGCTGGAAGTCTACTCAGTGTTTACACAACTTATCGCACTTGTGACCAGTAGGGAGTGGTGCCAGACTATTGTGCATAACACATGTAGTCATCCTAAGCTATTTGCAGGTCCAGAATTCCCACTTTCACTGTTTATTCAAAAGCATTCAGCTAGAAAGTGTCTCTGATTGTTGTCACCTTTACACTAAAAAATCACCCCAAGTGAGCAAACTGTTTCCTCTGGTGAGTACTCTGCTGTAATGCAATAGAGAATGTCACATTTCAGAGTATGTCTGGGTGCCTTTAAAGCTGTAATTGTACAGCTGCTGCAAAGACTTTCATGGATAATGGCTCTAAAATAACAGAAGTCAGAGAGTGGGGTGTGAGGTCTGCTCAGAAATTTACTTCAGTTGTTTGCAGATGCTGGGATTCTGGGGAGGAGGCTTCCCACTAGCATCAGCAGAGTGATAGAAGTTCCCCGTGCAGCAGAGGGAAGGGACGTTCATTGCTGGGGCCAGATGGAAGGCAGGCATTGGCAGACTGGAGACATGGGCAGAGAAAGCCCAGCCACCAGAGGAGGAGATGACGCTGGCCTTGTCAAGGTCCGTGAGGGGCCACGTAGCCCCACTGGCCCATGGTGGAAATGGGTGGCCAATTTAGTCTCATGGTGAACATCCAGAATGGATCTATATCCTAAACAGAACAAAGTTGTTTAATTCAAAAAGGAAATAAAATTTAATGAAGCAAGTCTTGTGCCAATAAATGGTAAATTATAGCTGAAAAGGCTTGATACATACTCATCTAGCATATAGTTTCCTTCAGGAAGTAGGCTGCTAGGTCATAGAGTTTGGTTTACTGATTGTATTGACACTGGCTTACTCAACTAATTAAAATCCTCATTAGTGATCTTAACTGAAAAGCTGCTATTTTCAGGTCAAGTTTCTGCTGGCATTCATTTGTACGATCCTGGGGTTAAAGCACAGGGGTTCAGCAGCAGAAAATAGCTCTTCCCAGCTACCTCACCGTCTCCTGGTGTGTCCTTGACAAGTTTAATCTCTTTGACTTTCTTTGCCAGGCTGTAATGTGAAGACAAGAACTTCCTACTTGTTAGATGCACAGAGGCTAATTTCCTAGTATTTGAAAAATAAGGTGACGAAGAAAACGGATTTAGTATCACTTATTCGAATACTGACAGTTTGTGAGAACAAATAGGTGAACTGGGCAAGTACCAGAAGACTTTATTGCAACAGTTTTGAAGCTGTATATACACAAGTCATAGAAGAGCTTTATAACTGAGTGGCTGGCATACCTACCAGTAATACCGTTGTGTGGAACACAGGCTTGATTAAGAAAGGAGAGTGGAGGACTTGCACGCAGAGGTGTGTATGTCTGCACATGAATACTGCCACAAGTCAAGTACTGAGTCACCAGCTTCCCCTAAAGCATACTGATAAGGTTTTACTTGGCTTTCTGTGTCTTTAAACACCTTAACACAGCAGTGTTCTTTAGACGATCAGTTTGCAGTACTGTGCCTTGGCACCGCACTTCAGGATTTCTGCTTTTAAAGATATTTTTCCAAGCCATGTATACTAAATAGGACTGTTAATATTCGCGCTGGCTGAAAAAAGATGAATCTGCATTAAATAAGCTGAATGTACTTACACAAAAAGTGCATTCATGTACAAACAAAAATTGGTACATTAGTATTTATGCAACTTTCTCCCTATTACATTATGAACAAAGTTCAAATTGAGTCTACAAACTTCGGATAGTTTTGTTTCCATAGCGAAACCCTTACCCTGTTATGTTGACACCAAGGATGTTTTGCAGTTTGTTTGCCCCATATTCAATCCATATTTGAAAGTATGAAGTCCACATCTGCAGACATGAAAAACAATATAATGAAGAAATTTTTCTTGCAATTCTATGTCATCTCTTTAAACACTGCTGATTAATATTTCATTTTCTAATTAAGCATTATTACTAATTTCCCCTTTTAATAAAGGGAGAATACTAGCGTAAATCGCAATACTATAAATAGCCTTTTGCTTATGTTTTAGTAGAGAAGACCTGCCCAGATAACAACAAAATGATGTGTTCTATTTTTTAAAAACATGGAACAGGAACTCTTTTATAAATTTCAATTTCAAACACTTTATAATCCTATATGGGTCTATAGGAATTAAACTTTTATATATATATATATATATATCTTAGATAGCACAAGAATACTCAGGCATACTCAGAAACATGATTTCCAGAGCCCAAAGAAAAATAGCAATCAGGAAGAGGGAAAAAAAAAAAAAGTAAGTGAATAGAATATGTAACTTTTCACTAAGCTATATTCCACTGTCTCCTACATGAGATGTGGCTATGCCATACAGTTGCACATAGTCTGGGATATCTGGAGGGGCTGGGATCTGGCAGTGCCTGAGCAGTCTTCCATGGCAGGAGCCCAGCGCCCAAACTCTATGGTCTAAGAGGAGTGAGAGGACCATCAAGGCGTCTGGCACTGCTGGAACCTGGGAGGCCTCTGCAGTTATAAACTATAAGCTGCTTGTTTCCAGAGACAGCCTTGTCTTCCAAAGAGCACTATGAGTGAATGCTATGTTATATGTTAGGTTAAATATATGTCATTATCTTTACGGATCATTTTCAACAAAGTATGTCTCCACCTGGAAAGAAGGAAAAAACACTGGGCTGAACCAGATGGAAAACACAGAAAGTGCTATGGGAATCTTTGTCATGACACAAGATGTAATTTGGAGAAATAAAGAAACTAAAACACAAAAAACAACAACAATAACTTCTATTCAGAGGAGTCAGTATTCTGAAATGAGACTCTACAGTACAGCTCACAATAGTAACAGAAATGCTGAACAATTCAACACTGGTGATCTCATTTTAAAGATGGACAAAATGAGAAAATAAAGTTAATGACTTTTGAAGTTTCACCAGGAGTTACCACCCAGGGCAGTAATGGAGGGTCCACAACTTTCATTTTCCAGCCAGACCATTAGACTGCAAGGGGAGCAATGAGCTGGCAAGTAATGCTGCACAATGAATAGAGTACATAGAACTGGTGTGAAATATCCTGTACCACAATGGAGCACAACAGACAAATTCAATATGCAAAGCAAGGAATATGTAAGAGCTATAAAGGCTAGCTAAGCGATCTCTCCAAAGATTGCCGTCAACATCAGCGATTCCACGACTCTGTGTGCACAACCAGGACTGTGCATCTTCTATTCTATGGGATTGTTCACAAAAACTACCAAAAACATGTAAAGTATTTTCTGCCACGCATTGATTGTTATCATGTCAAATGAATTAAATGACATTCTCTGTAGTACAGTAAGCAACTCAAAGGAGAAAGCTCACATAAAAAAAAAAAACAACCAACCTACATGAGTATTGTGTTATTTAAATAAATCTTTCATAGTTTAATGCAAGTGTTGTTAGAATTACTAATACTTAGGTTACAAGCATCAAAAAGGTAGAACAACTATCTTTACTATGTGCTGAGTGAAACTCTCAAGACTTCCCTCTTGTGGAGAATTTCATTGTGTAAGGGCAGAAGACACATCTGGAGATTTGAAGAATGAGAATTTGATGGAAAAGTTTTGGCTGAAACAGCAAGCAACACCATGGGACAGCTTTATGTTAAACCGAAGAGGACTGGGTTATCATTCATTACCCAAAGAGGTATGGCACTTCTTGGAAAAAGCCAAAGTACTATACACAGTTCTCTGGTTATTTAGACACAGCAAACAGGATAGTGTGGGCTGTTAACACAAACAGCATTCGCATAATGTTTCAGCATTGCCTGTAGTCACCTAGAATGACCATAAGTAACAAGTGAAAAAGATCAAGATGTAGATGAGGTTAACCAGTGCTGACAATGACCATACACTCATCATCATGTGAAGATCATACCTAAACAGAAAGTTTAGGGAGTAGGTTAAATGCAACAGTATTAGCAAATCCTCCCCCACACAGTGATTCAATCAGTTGCATAAATGTCATTTCAACTATAGTGCTATCAACATACTTGACACAAAAGAGCTAATGTCAGCATCATTTATCCTCCTTTTTTGCCATTAGGATCTGTTTTTTAAAAGGCAAGTTTTGTTAGGACTTATTAATACATAAAAGAAGAAAAACAACACATACTGTTGGGTACATGTGATGTTGAAACAGCACAGTGGTAGCAGAACATCATCAAGCTCTTACACATCCTTCTTATTTGCAGTTCCATATACTGGAAATTACATACAGGCAATTGTTGAAAGATTTATTAGAAGAGCCCTATTTTGAAATACTGCTCTCCAGAACCACCCTTCTGATTACACAGGACCCAATCTCACTAACTCATTATGAAAAGCAAGGTGCCTGTGGGCAAAACAAACTAAACATATTTAGGCCCTTTCTGAATACAGAATGTAACCAACATCTCTCAGCTACCAGCACAATAAATACCCCATTGATGCTGAACAATCAGCAGCCCTCAATCTGTACTTCTGGGATATAACACATTTCATCAACTGAATCAAGTGCTCTCAGGGCAACTATGAAGGTGAAATGAAGCAACTACTGTGCACCAGAAAGAAGTAGTACCTAAAAGCTGCAAAGGACAGACGCACCCAGTTATCAAGGAGGGAACATTTCTTAGAAAATAATCACTGTATTTTATTTTGGATGTTTATTTTGGATGCTCCTCAAGGAATCCTACATTTCTTTCCAAAGAAAAAATGGGTGCTTTCACAAACTTCCTGGATAGTAAACACCATGAACTCAGAGACAGTGATTTTGTTAGATTAAAACCTCCTTTCCTCTCCTGATGTCTTTAATCCTTGGTCTCCTCTTCCTTTTTCTGTATCTTCCTCTCTCTTTTCTTCAAAGGCATCAGCTACTTCTTCTTAGAGATGATCTGAGGCACAACTAACATACCAGAAGACAATGATCTCAACTTCTGCATAGCTTTGAAGGCTGCTGCTTCAAGTTTCAGACCTGAGAAAGGACTCACGTGCAGAAAAACTTGTCTAATTTTCCCAGTCGTACAAGCTTGTCTAATAAAACATACTTGCTCCACCAGCAAACTGTCTTGACTATGTCTTTAGGCTGTCATAACAACAACAGCACCATCTTCATTCTTAACATGACATAGTCAACCAGTAGATACATTTTGTCCTTCCATAAGTGGTGCACAGAGCAAAAATAAACCAGCATTTGTGGTTTCAAAAGACATATACGAACAATTGAATTAAAAATTAAATTCGGAGTAAGGCAAGCACAGAGAAATACATTCAACTAATAGCACCTAAATGGCAAATAAACTTTTGAATTAAACTGGAATTCTTTGCGGAATATTCCTTATAACGTTGAATTAAATTGAATACTACACTTGACCAAACATAGAAGACATAAGGCTGAATACTTTTGCTTCCAGGTTTCTTTTTATTTCTGTTTTTTAAGGTTGGCATCTGTCAGGGATAACTTTTTGAGGAGAAACAGAAGAGAGAGAAAACCCTGTAGAAGGAGATCATTTGCCAAACAAAGACAAGGGAGAATACAAGCATGGAATGAAAAAGGACATAAGGAAAACAAGGCTACCAAGAGAGGCAGCCTGTTGGGACTGCTGGAATAAGTACACAGTGGGGGAAGGGAGAAGGAAGGAAATAAAAGGCATGCCAGTATTTTGGCTACCTGTACAGAAAACGAGCAACTCTTAGAAACCTGATGTAGATCGAAAGGATCTGGTGAAGGAGAGGGAAGGGAATGCCTCATGGCTTGGTCAGTGAAAGAGAAAAATGACATCTGTGTCAGGATTGTAACGTCCATTCAAAATCATATAACAAAAAGAATTAGAAGTAATAATCTTATTAATGATGTGTCAGGGACATAAATTTTTAGCCACTGGTTTTTAACCACTGTTTTCACATACCTTCTGTTACAAAATTTCATCTCAGGCTTCAACAGATGTTAAAGACCTCAATTGCTTCTGAACCAGATGACTGTTTAACATTTGCAGATTAGTTTATTTTGTTATAAGTCTAATCTGCTAAAGGTGAAGGAGACACTACCATTTCAAACGTCTTTCATTGACTGTTGTATTGTTTTTAATGAGTCATGGAGAACCATTCCTCAAGTTTCTGTTTCCTTGAATAAGCTCCCTATTTTAAGAGGCATATCAGGGATGATTTGCACACATATTTTCAAATATTTGTTTAGATCCATCAGTGTTTTATCCACACATTCACTTTTCACCCTGCTTTAAAGGACAGTTATAAGAAGCAGACATCTGAATTCCAGCATGAGGGCATGTCTACCAAGCATCGTCTTCTGCACAGGTGCAGTCATATTCAGCACTGAAGACAGGAGCAATTTCACAGAGCTGACTGTTATAAGAAAGGGATTAGTCTAAAGGATCAACAATGATTGTTTCAGTGCTACACTACACAAAGGCAGGGAGCTTAAAATAAAAGCTTTGAAATACATGCTATATTTGAAAGACTATTTCATTCTCTTTTTCAGAGTATTCGAGACACCAGTTCTGAGCTCCCCAAAAAACAATTTAAATGTTAACAAGGTCAGATACCCACTCCTGAGAGGGAAAGACTCCTTGACTAGAATGGTAACTGCCACAAGTTGAAGAAGGAACCAAACATTGAACAATATGGAGATATGGCTCTTGGTGGAGCCTACAGGAGTGGCACATGCAGTATTAGCTCAGAAGTGGGGAGCTGGAAATGATCATAGGCTGATGGCTCTTAGCTGAAAGGAATGCTCTATCAGATAAGATAAACTTCTCTCAAATCTTTAATATTTATAATGTTACCACCACCTTTTTCTTTCCTCTCTCCAGTTTCCAAACCACCTACAAACAATTCAAATGCCTACTTCACCCAAAAACCATATACTGAGAGTCTCCCAGAACCTAAACTTTGTGGATTTAAAACTTTTAAGTATGGTTGTTAGCATAAAATTATGAACTTTAGCCATCATCTTGCTTCATGTAGCATAAGCAACCTCTATGGCTACAGAGCCTGCATTTTATTCTTCCATGAATAATCATTGGAAAGGGCCTGTTGAACTCTATGCAGGTACAGCCATTCTTTCTGTGCCTATTAGTAATTCTCACATGTTCCCACAGAGTACTGAGCTAACTACATCAGTGGGTTCATAAAAACCTCTCAGCATGTTCTCAAGAGGATCAACAATTTCTAAAGACACTAGCATGTCACAGAAAAAAAAAAACTGATTTCTCAAAATAACTGCTATTTCTTGCTTTGCTGACTGTTTCTCTACTAATATATATTTTGTGGATTTCAGATTTCAGACATTAATAAACAGCTTTAATGAGACTTTTTTTTGAATGATGTACAATGTGAATATACAGAACCTTACATCATTTACACATCAGTCTCAAAACCACACTATGCTACAAGAAAGCTGCAGAAGTGCCCTGTTACAGGGGAGTTGGACTAGATGACCTTTCAGGGTCCCTTTCAACTCAAACATTTCTGTGATACTATGATTCCATGATTCTAAAGTATTTAAAAAAACACAGTCACTGACTGTGTGGTATCCTCAGATGTTCCTGAGCAAAAGAGCAAAAAAGAAGTCATGTGCCTCTGAAAACTCCACCCGAAATATCTTCATTTTTAACAGTGAACAACTCGAGTGCTGTACATTTCTGAATCTTCCAACGAAACTCAAGAAATCTCATCTCTTATGCTTCCTTAAACTTTAGAATGCATGAAAAAAGAATCTGTATTGCCATGAAAATATATCAAAATATCTTCTCTAAAGGCAGGTTCCTGCTTTAAACTTCAACTGAATTGGTTTCAGATTAGAAGGTTCCTTTTGGTAGTCCTTACTGGTGTCCCTTGGTGGCATGTGGTGGACAAAACTACCACAGACTTCAGCAGGACCTCTGCTGGCCTAAGGAATCCAGCATCAAATCAGACAGGTAGAAGTTATGACCTTATTTCACTGTCTTTACGAAGGCAGAAAAGTCAGACTCACTTTGTTGAGTTGTTGTGCTTGTTGTTGTTGTTTTTAATTATGTCTAGCCAATTCATTGACCGGTGGCACTAGTCTGTGGCCTCTGGAAAACACAGGCTTCTTTTTTGTAAGAATTCATGTTGGATTTTCTGCTCATGTTTTTCATTCTCTGTTCACGTAATCATCTTAACAAATTATTTGGATAACAGCTTTCCTTCTCAAGAATGAAGTGTTAACTGAGTTCAATTGTAATCTGAAACATGCCCACTTAGCAACCACACTTAAAAATGATGCATTAAAATTCCAAAATGTATTCAAAATGACAGGAATCAAAATTTTGTATTAAAATTCATACAATTCTCAGCACAGATTTCATTATAGATGCTCTTCAAAAAAAAAAAAAAGCTAACAAAACATTAACAAAATATCAATATTGATTCATGTCAGGCAACATGACAAAATTTATCTCTTCTTTATCAGATAAAATCTGATTACGTATATGAGCTCCTTTCGAACAGCATGCACTAAAGCAATTCAAGAGCAATATAATTTCTCCTTGCCCACTGCAATGCACCTATAAAAATACAGCCATGCTGCCCTCTTTTATGTAACCGAGCCACAGTAACAAATTCCCTCTGGCTTTTGATGAAAAACTCATTAATATTGTTGCTTTTTTGTCATAATGTGGGACCAGATGACAGGTATGTAAGGCCAGGTCTGAAACCTGGGTGAAAACCAACAGCAGATGCAATGACAAGGGGGCCTGCAGTGGAATATGGCCCCAACCTCATAATTCATCATTTTCTGTTCTAAAATTAATTATTAGTAATACTTGCAGAGCAGATTTCTGCATTACACCTTCTGCTGTCTTCATTTTAATGAGCCTGTTGGTGTCAACAGAAATTTTCCATAAATAAGCTCTGTGGACTAAAATCTGAAAACATTTCTACCACTGACAGCTTCAGCTAGCAGTATTTGTGCAGTTGCCATCTCATCCCTGCTTCTGACCATGGGCAGACTGAGCAACAACGTATCTATCAGATTGTATTAAATATAATCTTCTATAATTTTACAATCATATAATTTTAAATTAAAAATATATATTTATAATTATATAATTTTAAATTTAAAATTAAAAAATACAATTTTAAATATAATTAGGCCTTGTTGATGGGTGTGGACAGTTCACAGGCGTTGTGCTCCTACCTGGCTGTGTGTCACTTCTCCATTAAAGCAGAGTGGTGCTCCTGCTAGTAAGGTCTCCTGGAAGGCATTGCTTTCAGATGTGACCAGACTTAAAGTCTGACAGCACGGACTATGAGGAAAGCAAACACACACCAATTTCCCACTATCTGGAATATCACTTTATTCTTCTACAGTGACAGACAATGCCTTGTACCATGCATGCTTTTTCTTTCCAGGCATAGGCAAAGCATTAAAATTGAGAATGAGTAGAGTAATGTTGTAGCAACTTCAATAAGGACATCTTTTGAAAGCCTAATGGAGAGCAAGACTCAGAGGCTGATAAGTCTGAGAATCCTTACAAAAATGATGTTGCTTAGGCCAACACAGTTCTGTGCAAATGAAGTTTTGGTAGTATTGCTCACTTGTACAGTTCTGCAAAGGTGACTTTTATCACCTTAAGCACATATCTTGTAAAATGCACACTTGTCAGCTGATTTAATTAAACAGATTATGTTATATCCTAGAGGTAGCTGGTTCTGTTAAGAAGCTGTGATTTACCACTCAGTGTCGTAGCTGCACTTGCACATTATATTTTCCACTGCCCTCTGCTCCAATTTTTTAGCTCTTCTCGGTGGGTAGCGTTGCTAGAAAACAATTGGATTCCAGCTGTTTCTACCAAAAGAGGGTCTGGGTTGAAGGAAAAGAAGTGTTTGCATAACACCAGTTACTAGCAATGGCAGATCTGGTAGTTTATGCTGACCTCAGTTGATTTTCATGAAACAACAAAGGGGCTGACAGGGTGGAAGGGTCTCTCAGAGCTGTTGGCTCCCAGATGCCAGCCAGCAGCTCAGCGAGGTCAGCAGCTTCTTGAGTTTCTGCAGAGGGGGAGAGAGAAAACAGGGATACAGACTGGGAGAAGAACTCATTGAGAGCAGCTCTGTGGAGGAGTTAGGGATTCCTAGTGGATGAAAAGCTGGACAGCAGAGTGTGACTGCAGTCTGGAAGGCCAACAGTATCCTGGGCTGCATCAACAGAGGGCTGGCCAGCAGGGCAGGGACGTGACTGTCCCCCTCTATTCTGCCCTTGTAAGGCTCCATTTGGAGTACTGTGTCCAGGCTTGGGGCCCCCAGCACAAGAAGGATGCGCAGCTGTTGGAGAGGGTCCAGAGGAGGGCCATGAGGGTGGTCAGAGGGCTGGAGCACCTCTCCTACGAAGACAAGCTGAGGGAGTTGGGTTTGTTCACCCCGGAGAAGAGTAGTAGTACTTGAAGGGAGATTACAAACAGGAGACAGACCAACTTTTTACATGATCTGATAGTGATAGGACAAGGGGGAGAGGTTTGAAACTAAAAGAGGAGAGGTTTCGATTAGATGTAAAAAGAAAATTTTTCACTCAGAGGGTGGTGAGGCCCTGGCACAGGGTGCTCAGAGAAGCTGTGGGTGCCCCAACCATGGAAGCACTCAAGGCCAGGCTGGATGGGGCCCTGGTCAGCCTGATCTGCTGGGTGGCAAGTTGGGGTTGGAAGTATATGATATTTAAGGTTGCTTCCAATCCAAGCCATTTCTTGATTCTATGATGCTATAATTTACATACAGAGTAGTAGCTACTAGAGCAAGATGTGCTACTATTTTTTTGTAAATTATTACGGAAAGTATGTAATACGAACCTGTTTGAGCAATCTCCACTGCTCAAAAGTAATCTCATAGTTTTGCAATGAGTATATTTTTTGGCTAAATAAATTAATGGAGCATTTAATCAGCAAGTACAGAAAGTGTTACAATGCTATAATGATGACTCTTTTTAATATCAATTTGAATAATATGCATTATTTAACTTTTTTTTTCCAGGCTAAACATCTTTTTACTTATGAGGAGAGGGAGCAACACTGGCAGACTAGTCAGTTGAAAAGCCCTGAGATTACAAGACTATGAAATTTTCCAGTTACTTGAGTCGTATTAATCATAGCTCAGCTAATTAGCAATTTTAAAAGGATCAACCCACTAACAAATTAAAAGAAATATCTGTGTACAAAGAGATACTGTTCTGTTTGGCTCCAGTCTTGATATTAATAAATAAAAGCATCTATTGTGTGAAGGCAGGGAAATGTCTCATCTATAGTGATAGAGATTTGTTTTGGAATGACAGTCACAGCTTCTGTTTTCTCAGTGTTTTGTGGGGAACATTTGGTCTTCTGTTTACTGAGAGTGAAACTGAAGGTTAGAGTCTAAATCATGTCACAATGCCTTATGATCATCTGATGTGACAAAGCAGCTGAGCTGTTCGAGGATGTGTCCCAAACACCAGGAATAGATGGTGTTTAAGGGAACGATGCTGGTGCACTTACTGTTTCAGTCTATAGCTCAGATTTCAAAAATAAAATGACGAAACAGGACATCTTGGAAAATATTGCAATATTCTTCTAATATGTGACACCAGCACATAGACTGTCATAGAAGAAGTGATTCAGGAGGTGCTGGCTTGATGCCTCATTGCCCCAAGCACTGTGACGGCTTTTATGGATGCTATGAACCATTTCAGTTTGCCTTGGATAAGGACACTGGCAGTACAGATCATGTGATACCAGCCTCAGCAAAACATTCTTTCTCTTTGGGATACAGCTATGGAGTGATTTTTCCTAGGAGATTCGATGAATCTAGCCTGGGCATCTGCAGCACCTTTTTTTCTCTCACATAAAGGAAAGCTTTTAATCAGAAGTGCAACCCAAGCTAGTAACAGGGGCCCTACTGGCTTTCTCAAATCAAAAATAGAGAAATCAAACCAAATAAAAAACTCTAGAGAGCCTAAACTTTCTCTCTAAATATGCAGCAGAGAATTTGAATAACTCAAAGAAAAAGAGCCCCATGCTCCAAAAAGAGATGGCAATTGCATGTTCAAAAGTGATTCTACAAGCAACTAAACCAAACAGTTGCTGGCATAAAGCTATCCCAGTATCACAGCTGAATACTTGTTAACATAACTTCAGAACTGCTGGTTTGCAAACTGCAGCTCTACAAGCACAGCTCCTGGGAATCAGCCACTGTGGAAACAATGGATGGCCAAACCCTCAGCTCCTTGGTCCTCAGGCAATTCCAGGCAATTGCGAAGTCAGTAGATTTTATAAGTGAATGCCAGAACAAGATATACAAATAATATCTCAGCAACTGCTGAGAGGCAGATTTTGGAAACAAATCACTTTTCTTGTTAATACAGTAAGAACTATATTTATACATATGTTTTGTTTTTTTTTTTTTCCCCAAAAAAAGCTCTGTCATTATCTGCCACTACCTGTAACAAGACTCTTCTGTCATACAGAGCGTGATACCCATTGCTGATGTTGGTAATGCCACGATAGAGGAGGCAACATTTGGGCTGGAGGATCTGCCAAAAACAATGACGAGTGCTGCTGGTTTTTATTCTAGTTGAAACGACGTGCACAATTACATTCTGCTAAGATAAAAAGATAATTTCCTAGCTTGATTAAATTTTCTTGTTCCCAATCGAAGCATTTCTAAACTGTATGTTGGATAGATCATGATGAATAAAGACAATGAATTAGCACAAACAATAGGAAAAAGAAGTCCTGTGGGAAAGAATTTAATAGGAAAATTTAGTAAGAATAGAGGCAAACTGAACACAGCTTTCCACACGCCAGGGGTCTGCAGGAAGAAGGGTCAGAGAAAGAGACTGGAGGGACAGAACAAGTTGTAAATCCAGAGAGGAGGAGAAGAGTATAATTGACTTCTAAAATTAAAGCAGTATCATAATTATCTTCATGCATTTAAACCAAAGTTATGAACAGCTGAGGGTAAGTGGAAACTATTTTTTTTATGAAGAACATAGCTTAGGAGCAACAATAAATTAGACCAGATTAGATGAAGCAAATTTTGGAAAAAAAAAAAATATATGTACCCATTAGCTACTAAATGCAACACGAAATCTGCTTTTCATGCTAAGAATTAATAAGATGAATAATTTTAATTGTAACCAGTGGTTCAAACTCAGAAAAAAAAGTAAGCACAGAAATGAAAATCAGATCAAGCATTGCTTTTCTCCTTCTCCAGGTTATGATTTATTTTACACCATCTTTAACTATAAAACTTACAAGCATGAGCCGTTCAGGAATCCACAATGGCTACAGGTGCAAATAAACAGTATGTGCGCTCTTTATACTACAGCGTGCTACAAACCCTGCTCTCACTTACCAACGCCTGGCTGCTGCCTCAGGTGGGAAACACAAGCTGCAGAGCTTGGCCCTTCCCTACCCTGCCAGGCTAGCGCAGAGCAAGCAAGCCTAAATCCAATCTAAGAGTCTCCAGAATTTCAGAAAATGTGAAACAATCTCATCAGTCTCACCTGAATGTATGAAAGCAAAACTGACATTTCTGTAACATGTAATTTTCCAAGATGAGGTTGCTAAAATGGACTAAAGGAATGTGCATTTCTGCCATTCCACAAACATTGTGGAAGCACCAGGGGTATATATTCACATCCTGCATCCCTGAGTAGTTCTGGCTTATATGTCCTGAAATACTAAATGCCTGCAATTGTTTCCTGTAGTATGCTAAGGCCAGTTGGCCAGCCTGTAGAACAGTTAAGCCTTTATTGTTACTAGACTTAACATTTTCAGCAAGGTTGAATAAAGCTATTATCAGTGAGTCTTTTGCCTGTTGTTTCAGTAATGTAACATGGGGCTTTTCAAGCAAATGCAGAGACCTATACATATTACAGAGTGCTGATCCCAAAACAAAGTTGCACCAGAAAAACTAAGCCACTTAAGAACACGCAAAATTATGAGCCGTGCCTGCCTCCGTGCCAGTTATTCACCTTAACTTGTCCCAGTAGATTTTCATGCAGTCACACGGAGGAGCAAGATGATTTTCTTTTCAGCAAATGTTCATCCAAAAATATACTCTGAAGATACAGATCAGTACTTTTGGTCACTAGCAAACTATATTTGACTCCTGAGATAAATACAGTCTGGGGATATAACAGCATCTGTTCTCATCTAGTACTGAATGGTGCTTGTTCTTTTAAAAGATTATTATAAATATGTCCCTGTATTGTAGTGTTCCCCAGGATTATTATCGAGACTCAAGTGTAACAGTACCATATGCCGTACAAAACAAGAATAAAACACTACCACTCCCTCAAACTCTGTAGAATTCAGTACTTGACTCACACGCTGAAGAAAGACAGAGTGATGAAGTTAATTCTGTCAGTACTGGAATACATCATGTTTCTCGTAAGAATTTTTGAAGTGTGTCATGGTTTAATAATAACACTCCGTGATGTGTTATTATTAAATATCCACTATATTTGAATTCCCTACTTTTTCCAACAGTCGACTTGTTTTCCATTAGATATAGCTGACAAGGTGAAGCAAGTCTTAATGTTGGATGGATTCATTTTGCTAATTTTGATTTTTATATCTGATTTCACCATTACTGTGTTACTGTATAATGCAAAAGTTATACAGTCCACTTGGGGCAGGGTTTCTTATGTCTCTTCCACTTCCAGGGTTGAATAAAGCCAGAAAAACTACACAAATGAAATCACAGGTTTCAGTCAAAAAACATGAGTAGGAGGAGGCCAAATGTTTAATTTTTCTCTTCATTCTGCCAAAAAAAAAAAAAAGCCAACAAGATTTTTGGTGTTGGAACAGCTAATTTTGACAGATTGCAATGCTCTTCAAGAAATGGGTATCTTTATGTATTACTGGCCTGAAAGTTTCTAAGGAACAGTTTTTTCCAAGCTTTCTGCATGAAACTGATCATTGCTATTGCAAGTGCTCTGGTCTGTCTTCACTTTCAAAAATATGCAGGCCAAAATTAAAAACACAGGTCAGACACACACGTGACTTAAAAAAAAAATGAGTAGGACTCCTCTGACAATTTCTGATGGAATTTTACTGCATGGATCTAAGGAGGGAATCAGGTAGTACATGGACCCAAATTTTGCTTTGTTTCATCTCCTAAGAAGCCAAAATAGCATGAAGGAGATTGTGGCCCTGAGCAGTTCACACTGAAACATTTGCATTTACCCTGAAAACATGACCTTGAAGTCATAATACATTATGGTTTTTGTCTGACATGAAGTAAAGAGTGCATTAGAATTCAGTATATACAGCACATCTTATACAAACTGCCACCATATTTACAACAGTGATAGAATAATCACACACTCAGATAAATAATCTCTTAGCCCATGTACAGGAAATCAAACAGGGAAAGAGATAAGAATTAAAGAATAACAGGATACTGTACCTCAGTGGATTGTGGAATAATCCATTTATTCTCAGACAGAAAAACATATAGTTAGCGTAAAAACTAAGAGCAAGCTGCACACCATTTCTGTGGTCTGAAAAACAATACAGGACACAAAATAAAAGCCTGAGTGTCAAAAAAGAGCGAGAAAAGTCATGTTCAGGCAGACTTATAAGGGGCCTGATAATACACTTGAGACACAACAGAAACTCATGATCTTTCTGAAGCTTTCTGCAATACTTGTTCACTGGCCGGCTTGATTATTTTGACTGGATTTTGTCACTTTTAAGACAAACATTTGTCTCATTTGTAACACACATGCTATGACTAATCTCATGTTTTGTTTCAGTATGTAAACCCCACAGTTCTTGCAGGATTCTGTCTTTTACATATGAAATGGTTAATAGCTATGACAATTAAAACACAGTGGCTTATAAATTGAAATTCGTGTTCATATACAACCATAAAGTGTGGTCAAAGAGTAGTTGCTACGGGGGTGTAGCTGTAACCAAGCTGTCAGTGGGTACTGTGCTATTCTTAAATTTTAGAAATCTAACATTTAAATGAATAAAACATTCTGTATAGCCCTTTTGGGGGGGTTCCTTTGATGTCTAATGAAAGGAAAGGCAGGAAGTTTGATAAAAGTGTATGATGGATTTTGGATAGTGTGAAAAATGACTTCTGCTAATTTTCAGCAATTGCATCTCCCATTCTGTGACATTGCTGTAAGTCACTGGCAACAGAGTGAGAAAAATGCATTTGTCACTTTCAATTATTATCGGTCAGCTTTAGGAAATGAGAGTGTCAGATTAAAAATAGATACCGGCACCACGATCATCTTGCAGCAGAATCAAAAAAGCACTGACAGTCTCATCTACTCTAAATGTGAGATTTACCCCATGTAAGTGGTTACGAAGATTAGTGACAAGCCAAATCAGCCGTAAGCATACTTTTCACCAACGTATTCTGGTCATGCAGTCTCTTCATTTTCATTCTCACTTACTGACTTTGGTTTACAGAACAAGCTTAAAGTCCTAATCCGAGCCGGGGCTCCAGCATGGAAGGAGCTGCCCAAACACACCGGCACGCATTGCTCTCCTAAGAATGTAATCAGAAATAAAATGCTACAAATAGCTGTGGTGGATAATAGGAGAAACAGAAAAGAAAACCAATCACGATTCTAAGACCCTGTATGTAATTACATTGCCTGGTTCAGTGACTGAAAGCTTACACTTTCCTTTTTTATCTAAATACCTCTAAGGGCTATTCCTGAACACTGATCTTTTAGTATTTGACACCACTGTTTTGATGTTTCTCACCCACTCTCTCCTTCACTTCCCATTTGGACAACACAAGAAAAGTGTGATTCAAAGAAATGTGTGAAACAGCAAAAGTATTAGGATGCTTATGGCAGCTGCCTTTTTAATAGATTAAAGGGGGGGGGGGAAATATAGAAATCACAGCAAAAAGAAACAGGTTGGAGGACATTATGTTGCAGCCTTTTGTAACTGAAGAATTTCAGCTGTTTTAAATAATAGGTTTTTGTCTGCTTGAAAACCACTGAGATCTTTATTTATATTATGCTCCAGATACCTCACAGTTCCATACATGGCAGTTTTGACCAGCGTGCTTCTCTCACAAGTTTCTCCTAGCCCTTGCAGAACATCAGTGCTGGTACACACAGTGCCACCCCAAGGATTTGCCACTGCTCCTGAGAGGTATAACTTGACTTTCACAAGACGCAGGTGCAATCTATTTCATAAGAGAAGAATGGAAAAACATTAAGCTCATGATGAATTCAATTGCAATTTTGACATCTTTACAAGCATGTTATTGTTTTTCCAGCTTCCCCCGTGACAAGCTTCAGGGTGTGCTGCAGACTGAGAAGGTGGCAAGAGACATGCACTGGCTACTGTCAGGAACAAGCAGAACGTTGTCACATTTATATAAAAATGCTGTTTGCATCATGATGTTATTTCTAAAAGAAATTAAAGCAATGCAGTAGGGCTAGCTCGAAGTAGCTAAGAAATTACGAGGAAGACAAAATATAGGGACCCAAAATTAATTTATCTTGAAGAAGTTACATTTGATGAAGTTTTGTTTGCATTAGATGTATGATTGAGTTACATTTTTCTTTTTTTTTTTTCTTTTTCAGGAAAGAGGATTAGATGCAGCCAACAAAATAATTTGACTCCAGCAGCAGGACATTGGTAAAATAACAAGCACAGAGAAGGACTTGGCAGAACGAGGAGGTGGGAAGTTCTACTTTTTAAAAAAATACACACTTATTTATAAATGAAAACCCATTTTCTAAAAAAAAGTCTGAGGTAATAGGAAACCTTTCCTAATTAAAAAATGCAGAATTGCTTCCCCCAGTATGAATGTGCATCTGGATATACGATAGACAGTGAATATATGATAGAAAGTAGCATTACTATTAACATTACCTTTAAGCTTAGATGGGATTTCTTACAGAATAAGACTTCCAAATTAAACAAGATAAGAACTGTCAGTTGCAGGTGGAGCATACCTTTGCTGAAAGGTTGCCACAGGCTGGAAGCATGCCTGTGTTCCATCAGATCAGTGCTGAGCTCCGGCCACAGCCTCCACGGATCAGCAGGACAGTGGGCATGGACATCACAGGAGGGTTGCACCAGTGGGCTCAGTGATGGCAGTTTCCAATACTGGGAGTCCAGCCTATTAAATATTTTGGTTTTGTCTTCATGGAGAATCTAGTTTTTACAGAATGGCCATTCCCTCTTAGGACAAAATAAAACAAACTGTGCGCTACCACAGAGATGAAGGGTAAATATTAAATGAGGAGCAAATACATATTCTCCAGAACACCTTCCTGAAGAACGCTAATGCAGACTTCTCAGGGGAGTGATACCACCAGAAGACTGCTTCACCTTGCTAAAGTGACCTAGGAGCTTCACAATTCTGGCATAATTACAAACATGTTTTAAAGACGGTTTGATAGCGATATGATTCAAAGCGGGCCACCAGTCCAAGTTTTAAATAACAAGGATCCAGTCATTTCCACTCTGACGTTTCCGAACCTGCTCCTGCACTACAGCATTTTGTATTTCAGATCAGCTACAGAAAGTGTTTGAATAATTCAAGTTTTTGTGCAGAATGCTTTGTCATTGCTATTTTTCCTAAACATAAAAATAACCTCAAATTGGAAGGGCAGACGTTCATCTCTGTATGTATACACTGAAAATGCTCTATTTTTTTTCTTACCAACAGAAAACAAACAGCAAGCACACTTCATGTTTGTTACCAAAAGCATTTAAAGTTACAGCCACATCCAGGAAAGATTCAGAGCTGTCTGACTGCTTGGACAGAAACAGTGCACTTGTATTAGTAGAAGAATCCATTCATTGAATATTTTCTATGAACTCTTCTTTAGCCAACTATGCCTAGTTTTATGTCAGAACTATTAAAAGCATAAATTAAATATACCCAGGCACAATAGATCATGTAACAAAGACAAAGGACAAACAAGGTGATACAAGAACAAAGGTATGAACTGGTAATTTATTATATTTTAGGCTTAGAACATATATTTTGCCTGGTCCTGGTCAAATAAATAAAATAGATGCAACAGTATGCAACAAACTGACAATGGCTTTTGCAGAGCGATAACTCTCACATACTTTCCAAGTGTATTTTTCATGTTTGTTACTATGCAGAGAAGGCTCTTTCAAAGGTCATAACAGACAACTGTAGAACTGCAAAAGGAAACAGAACTTCGAGACTAATTATATTTACAAAATACCATTGGCATATTTATGAACAATCTATTTATTATTTTAGAGAGGAGGAAACAGTTTTGGTCAGAAACAGAAAAAATTCTAAATAAAACCTCATATTCATTAAGGATTAAATGTACTAGACAATGTGCTAGTTAAATGTACAGATCCATTAGAGACACAGCAGGACACAATCTTTACTTCCCAGGATACTTATTCTTACTTATATTACTTTACAGCAGATAATTTGGTACGCTACCACCAGAGCATTTCACAAATCCAAAATGCAATACAACTTTGGTTTATTTGTTCTACTATTGAAACAGTTGCCTCAGGGATTAAATTGATTAATTGCACAGAACGGGTCTAGAACATGCCAAAAGATCAGCCAGATCTTCCCACACACACAAACATACTCTTGCAGATCTATGGCAACTGTGAATATATGGCTTTTGTCTTAGAGATAAGCCATAAAACTTGTTGCACACCTTTCAAGATGTTTACTTCCACACATTTGTTTGAACCATCAACTTTTACAGTTCTCAAAGCCTGTGAGTTCTGGTCCTACCACTTCTCACGAGTCTGGATGATGCCTGCTCCTTTCTACAACTTTTTTTCTGGCATCTAGCTCCTTCCCAGACTCACTTAATGGTAACCAAAACCCTTCTGGCTATTCTCCCTCCAAACGATGCCATCTTTAAACCATACCTGAGACGTCCCACTGTGGCAAAGCCATTAACAAATTCCCCCAAAGACTGAAGGATGATAAAGAAGATCCATCTTCCTGAGACTGTGGGTGATCTGGCAGCCTAGAATGGCTCATCTCCAGCGCTGGGTACAAGTGCGGGCAGCTCCCCATGTATTTTTGTTCATCCTTCCCCCTAAGTACCTGTAATCTGATTTTTTTTTTTCTAATTTACTAAGTTTTTACAAGTTTTTCTACTAGTAGGTTTTTTCAAGCATTGAAAGGAAACTGGTTTCACCAAAGTCCTTAACAGTCAAGCAACTTGGAGAAGGTTCTGCAACACTCCTACTTCCTCTAAAGCCGCAAAACCCATACTCACCTTGCTACTGTCTAATAATGTCTACTTGGAATTCCCTTGCAAAAGATTACCTTGCTTTTTTTCCAAAAATACACAGAAAAAGACATTAACTGCTAGCATGGAGGTTTGGATCTATAAGCTCTCATCCTAAATATCTACAAGACTGACATCACCAGCAGACTCCAGGTGATTAATCTCTTCCAAGTGCTCCATTTTCTAGAGATCATTTAGGCCTGTCATGTCAAATCTTCCAGGCTTTCTCCAATCTGACTTTGTCCATCTGCCAAAGCAGTCCAGTGCTGTGTTAAGAAATATTCTTCAGTGTGCTAATGACACTATCACAACTAAGTAGTCCAGCCCTGGCTAAGAGTTTTGACCTTACACCATCAAAATTCTCATATCCTGACATCCCAGAATACTACACTGACCCCTTTTGAGATATTCAGGCAAATTTCTCTTTGAAAAGAGAAAAAGCCATTAAAGATCCTCATGTCATTTCCTCTGTATTATTAATTCTCTGACACAGAACGTACTGCATCTGTATTCTCCAAGCAAGTACTACTTTATTAGCACTGAGAAACTTCTGGAGAAAACCAGGCTACAAAAAGACCCCACAAACCTGACAGACCTGCTCCTTTCAGCTCTATGTCTCATATTTGTCCCCCTTAGCAAGTATCTAGTTTTTTGGAAGGATCTGTTCTATTTGCAACATAGCTTCTTGACTGAGACTCCTCTTCATTTTTCCTTGGCCACGCAGAGACTTGTCTTACAGCTAGATTTCTCAGTTGCTATGTTGCTTAATAGTAGTGAAAGCAAATAACCTGAAACCTTCCTAATCTCCCCTCAGCTTTCTTCAGCACTTGGTACATCAGGCTGAGTAGAAATTTTGCGACAGGCTTGCAGCAAAATTTGTTTGCTTGTCTCCAAAAAAGTTTCACTATGCAGTACCTTACTGGGCCTTGCAGTTCATACATTTTTCAGTCATTTAATGTTACAGGGAACAAGTTTGTTATCAATGAGACATCTGTCCTGAGTAAGCTCTGCACTGAGATACTGCATTATTTATCAGGACAGAGCTGACCATATTCCTGTAGTGACATTTGAAGCTTTGCAGCTGTATTTTCTACTCAACTTATATTTTAATCTCATATTGCAGTGGGTGGAGGCACAGAAATCTTACCAACATGTTGTTTCCCATGCTGTGTTAGAAATAGCAGGTTGCCTTCTTCAGTTACTCACTGATCTTGCTGCTTCTACCACACAGGACAAAGCAGTCTTGTTCCAGGTCATGTGTCTCATGTTCCACTGAGATACCGGTCTCCTGCTCTGATGCTTCCACCCTGTATGCCCACAGAATTTTCAGGAATATTGCAGTGTCAAGCTGGTACTACACATACCTAATTGATTAACAAGAAACCTTTGCTAAAAAAAAAAATGTTGAAAATAACCTTGTGATTAACAAAAAGCAATGTTCTGCATACTTTCCAATATCACTGGATGATAATGACTTACTGAACATTTTGGGAATAGAGCTGTTAAATTCAATTGACTTTAAAAATTATTTATTGAGCAAATGCACAGTTTTATTGAGTGTTAGAGAAATACAAGAACTTTAAGCTGGTTAGCATGATTTAAAATGTAGAGAATTGGAATACACCTACCACCCAGTAACTGCCTGAATCTACTAACAGAAATGAGCAGAACAGGAAATGTAAATCCCTTTAAAATGTGAACGCTGGTTGTACATGGGAGGAAGCATTTTCTATGGCTTGGTATGTTTTATTCCACTCTCTCTAGTTGCTTCCTTAGTTTTTAATCCTGTTTCACTTTGACAAAGTCACATCTGAAGGAAACATACCTTATCCTGATGCAATCACAGATTGAAAATAAATCACCACCCAAAAAACTGAGACATTTCAGACAGCCAAATTAAAATTTAGAATTTCAAGGGAACATAGAATTTTATTTCTGGGAAAATCATATAATTAATTGTAACTGTCAATGCAGAATACTGTTTCTAGAGAAGCTCTGTGAGTTTTTGATGGGTTTATAAAATGCTGTTTTTCTAATCTACATCTTTTGTATTGAAAACTGAAGGTCCAGCATAACATTTTCAATTTCAAATGTGAAAGGGTGCTGGGAAAATGCATGCTCTGTTTGTAGGTGTGGACACAGGTGTGGCTGTTTTACTCCTCTACTCAAGATGATACCCACAAAGAGGACAAAAGTTAATAATAATGCCAGTATAGCTGAGGTTCTGAGTTATATTCTAGGCAACCAGATCTGCTGATGGGCAGAAATCACAGAGGAGGCTGTGACCGAAGGCTGTGTGGTACCTGAAACTGAGTACATCCTTCATGTGTCAACTTTGAAGTCAATGTCATCTCACCCTACCTTTAAATGGTTTAGTGACACCTGGTAAACTTTCTCTCTGCCATAGCTAGTTTCCTTAAGGCATGAAGTTTCTGTTGTGTATTTTCTGTAATTTGTTGCAAAGGAGGACACAATTTTAATAAAACAAGATGAATTATTCAAGCAGGGTGTTATCTGGTAAGCAAGCAAGTACTTCATGTACTTTCCTGAACTGAAGACACTGTTTTTTAGAGTAGTTTCTGTTTAAAATCTTTTGAGGCAAAATAACAACAAGCTAAAAGCAGCTTCACATTCTTAATTCTGGTCAAAAGATGCGTAACAGGCACTGTTAGGTAAATGTGAAGAACAGTGTGTTTCATTGGATGTGTTTCGTACTTTCTAAAAAGAGATTTTGTATCAACATTCTCTATTTCCTCAAAACACAGGAAATTAAACTGGCACGTAAGGAAGCACGTTTCATTGTGAGGTTGGTCAACACCCACAGAAGTTGCTCAGAAAGGCTGTCAAGTCTCTGTCCTTGGAGGTCTTCAAAAATCTGCCTGTGTTGTCAATTTTCTGAGATGTCACCTGGATGTGGTCCCAGGCTGTAAGTGACACTGCTTTGTGCAGGAGATGGACATGGGGAAAACCCAGTGTCCCACCAACCTCAGCTACTCTGTGAGTAGAGGACTGTGCAAGACATGGTTTCTTCCAACCATATACAGCTGTAAAACATTTACAATAACAAAAATATAATGTAGCTAACATTAAATGTATGAAGTATTCATTTGTAGATGGATATCAGCCAAATGGTGCCTGCAGAGTTTGTAATCCAGATAGCTTTCTGTTCTGCTAATACCCACATGAGCATTTTCATAGAATCACAGAATGGCTTGGGTTGGGAGGGACCTCAAAGCCCATGCAGTTCCAACCCCCTGCTGCATGCAGGGCTGCCACCCACCAGCTCAGGCTGCCCAGGGCCCTATCCAACCTGGTCCCAAATGCTTCCAGGGATGGGGCATCTGCAGCTTCTTCGGGTAACCCATGCCAGGGCCTCACCACATTCTGAGTAAAGAATTTCTCCATAACGACTCATTTAAATCTCCCCTCTTTTAGTTTAAAGCCATTCTCCCTTGTCCTATCACTATTTTCCCATGCGGAAGGTTGAGCTTCCTCTTGTTTATAAGCTCCCTTTAAGTACTGGCAGGCTGCAATGAGGTCTCCCCACAGCCTGCCCATCTCCAGGCTGAAGTAGCCCGGGTGAAACCTGACTGTACCACAGAAATACAGGACAAAACGAGGGGCTGTATGGTCACAGTGACTGCTGCTGGCATTGCAGCGCTGGGTTATTTCGGCGACAGCAAAGCACCTCCTTCTCTGAACACAATCCGCTGCGGCTCTTCACTCAAAAATTCTGCACGAAGAGAGGAAACATCTCTTTCTTTCAGTTTTCCCGCGGAACCACAACAGCAGCTCCCACAAAAGGCCTAACGGGTTCAAGCGCCAGACTCGGAGCAGCGGGATCCCACCGCGTTCCACACCTCGCCACCGCCCAGACTGCCGCTCCCCCGCGGCCGCCACTCGTCCCCGTGGGCACAGGTGTGTCCATGCCGGCGGGGATGGCGCGGCCTGCCGGGAGGGGGAGGAGCTGCGGGCGGCTACATGGGCGGGGAGCGGGCCACGTCTTTCTCTGGGGGGAAGCACTGGAGAAGGCTTCTACCCGCCGCCCGTGGGAAGCTGAAAGTGTCCTTCTTCTCCCAGGACTGAGCGAGGAGTTTCCCCCCGCTCCCTCGGCGGGCGGCGGCGGTGCATCCCCCAGAGGGGCGGGCAGAAGGAAGCACGCCCTCCTCCCCGCCCCTCCCTCCCGGTGCTGGCGGCGGCTCCTCCTTCCGCGTGTGACCCTCAGCCGCCTGCGAGCGGGGAGGAGGCGCGGCGCGGCCCCAGTGTGGCGACGGCGGGAGGAGGAGCGGGAGCCTCCGCGCGACGTCCCCCCGCATCCCCGCCGCCGGGCCCCGCCGGCGCCCCGAGCCCGACGGAACCCCCCATGCCCGTGTGGTGCTGCCGCTGCTCCTTGGCCGGTCCCGTCAGGTGAGGGGCGGCGCGACGCCGGGACCGCGGCCTCCGCGGGAGATGTGCGGAGCGAGGGGCGGGATGGAGGGGTGCCCCGGCCGCGCGGTCACCTTGGGCAGCGCCGAGCCGGCATGCGGAGCGGGTTGCCCCGCTGCTTCCCGCCTGCCGCCGCGCGGGGCTGTGCGCCGTTCCGCCTCCGTCGGCGCTCGCGGTGCCGCTCCGGGCACCGCGCGTCCCCGCCGGGAGATAACAGCAGCCCGCCGGCGGGATGCGCGCCTCCGGGCCGCGCTTGGCACCGGCTGTCACTTGTTCCTGCGTGACGAGTTCTCCGTCAGCCGCTCGCTGCGGTCAGCCTGCTGCTGCGCAGAGCGTTGTAGGGGCTTCTGAAGCTGCTCCACGAGAAGGGCTCCTCTGTTAGTAACTTGAGGGGAATAACGGCAGCCGTTGCGAAAGGTTCATTCTTGTCCAAGGGAAGAGAATGTTTATGATATGGTATACGTTCTCCTGCTCTTTTCCCTCACTTCCACTAAAAATGCAACTAACTGAAAAGCGAGAGGGAAGGCCAGCTCCGGGTCTGGCAGCCTCGCGTCGCTGCGGTTCCCCGGTCGGGGCTGAGCGCAGGCCCTGGGCCGGCGCATCCCGTGCTGCCGTGCCCATGTGGGGCCGGGCTGCTCTTACCGGCCCCCGCGCTGCAAAGCTGGATGCGAAACCTGGTGCTTGCTGGTCGGCCTTTAGTTCTCGCTGCTTAGGGGCAGCCAGCTCACCATCCTAATTCAGGACCTTATCGAGGTTTGCTGCGATGTTCCTACAAAGCAAGGACGTGTGTCTGACGCCGCGCTTCCTCTGCTTCATGCACATGATAGCTGAGGAACTGCGTGTGGTGTGCAGGCGTATCTGCACAATTCAGTTCTGCACAAGGGAGATTTTCAGGTATTTCTTTTGTTTCAGCCTGTGAGGAGGGTGTGTTAAAACCTCCCTGCTCTCTGTCAGTCCACCTGCAGAGCACTGCTGCCCTAGTGAACTTGGCGTGCAGGCTGGCAGGTAATGGAGCCTACCTGTCCCTGTCTAAAAGAGCTGTGTGATGATTAATTATCCTTTCTATTCACTTCAATTCACAGTTTGTGTTTTGATGCACACCTGTTATCATGACAAGCCAATGCTCAGCTGTAATTCAGTCAAATAGTTAATTTCCAATTTTTTTTCCTGTAGTACAGGAAATACAGGTGTGAAGTACTGAATTCCGAAAGTAAATATGATTTCTGAACAGCTTCCCCCTTTTTAACCAAGAAGTGATTTTCATGGGGCTGCATGACAGTGCTGTCAGTGCTGTGCAGCTCGATCTGTAGCTTCATGTCAGGCTTTGGGAATGTGCAGCAGACCCCTCAGTGCCAAGGCAGCTGGTAGGTTGGGACAATTCTAATTCAGGAGTTAAGTATTTTGAAGATTTAATAAAATAACTGTAGCCACAGATTTTTAATTAGTCATTGCCTTTTAAGCTAAGCAGATGAAATGTTTGGTTCTTCAGTGACCTGGAAAGACTTCAGTAGGAGCTAATAAATAATTAAGTAGCAAACGGTTGAAAACAAGTCTTAAGCATAGAGGTACGCACAGAGCATGAGGAACTGTGAGAGTTAGTGTTATGGGGTTAGTGGTGCAGAGAAAAACCTGACAAATTAAGGAGATGACAGGTGGTGGGAGCAGCCTGTCCTGCAGTAGCTAACCTGTTTGGTGCGCAGTGATTACTTGCATTAACTTCGTTGTTTGATCATTCCTTTTGTAAAAAAAATTCTCCTAATGTGGTTAAAACCCCATGGGCTGCATCTGGGGTTCCTAGGAATTGCAATTCTCTCAGTTTTTGCATCACTGCTGACTTTTAGCTTCACGTCTACCTGATCAAAAATGTGTTGGTATAAAGTCTTGTGTACTCTTCAGCAGGTAGGAAGGTATGTGAGCTGCTGCTGATATATCTTAGCTGCTCACTCAGTCTTTGGTTGGCCTTAGTGTTATTTGTGGGCTAGGCAGGGTATGTCTCCTCTTTTGATAAGGATAATGAAAAATGAGTTTTTCTGTGTGCTGGATCAAAATAATGCTTGCTGGTTATATTTTGGCTTTGTATAAACTGAATTGGAAATCTGTGTCTCTGTGGAGCCATCTGTCCCTTTTTGTTATCTTGCTGTAGACTTTCTAGGAGAAAATAGACTTGGATTTGCTTTTAGAAAACTGTTCTGGAGAGTAAAACTCTATAGATTGGATGAAGCATATCTATTTTAGTCTGTTTTTGTTTAATCCTATAGCTCTTTAAATAAAGCATCAGCAGCAACTTTATTTTGACAAGATTGTTCTGACTCCAGTACAACTGTTTCATTTTTAGTTTTCTTCCATCTGTCCTTCTCAATTAGAAATTACAGTGGCTCTGAAACTGAAGGACAGCTTCTGAATTCCTTTGCCCAGTATTTTGGTGACAGCCTTGGGAAGAAGATAAAAAGAATGCCTTTATTAGAAGAAACTGTTCTGCCTGGGGACTCTCTCCTTACTCTGCCTGTGGTAATAATAGGTGAGTTTTTTTGACTCTTAAAATTCTCCATTTGCTGCCATTCTTTTCTAGAGTTGCTGTATGAAGTCATTTATCACTAAATGAATAATGTGTAACATCTTTACAGTGAAGATGCTTATTAAAGAATAGTTATTGTGATTAACAAAAGTGCCATCAGATTATATAAAAGTTCTTGCAACCAGAGTACATTTGAATTCAAATGATGATTTGGCAAATGGAGCTGCATTACTTGGCAGCAGATAGATGAGTCTTAGCAGCACTGCTTGGATTCGAGCATTGATCATGAAGGGCTTGATTAACATGGTACTTTGTCTTCATCAGGCTGTGTGCAGGTTGTTGATGCTGTGCTGGTAAAAACTTGTGGTGTCATACGGGACAGTGAAAAGCAAAATGTAAAGTATGTGCTGTGCATTGGTTAGATGTTGACCTGGTTTATTAGTGGCATTTCTCTGTTGTGTCTGTCACTAACATCTGAATAATGTCCCAGCTTTTACCAAATGAATCCAAGTCAATTCATCCAGTTGAGAACAGTACTTTGTAGTCTTCATGAAATAGTTAAAGGGTTGTAGTTGTAAAATCTTGCTGAAAGACAGGATGGCAGAGGGAGCAGACTCCCTGGGTACACAGCATGATGCAAACTGCCAGGGTGGTTTGTATTGGGCCAAGGCTCTTGAGCAACAGCTGTTCACTAGCTCCTTACTGCCACGAGTTGATAAAGGGATAAAGAAAAGATCTGAAATAAAAGAGGCTTTCAAAATCCTCCAAAGTCCAAAGCTGTTGGGACTACGGCAAATCAACACCTTTTATTGTATATACAAACAGGCAGAGAGATTCCAGAGAATATTTCAGCATACGTTCACACTAAATCTCCACAACTTAGAAAGATCAGTGTTTGTACAGTACACATTCTCAAAGCTTTCTTCATAATGGCTTAAAATAGTGCTCATGGAATGTGTTTTATGTGGATGTGACAGACGTGAATCACTTGCTAAGTTCTGCATCGCAGTTGAAGAGCAACAGCTTCCTGGCATTTTATCAACCTTAGTTTAAGTTTGCCATATGGCTAATGACTCAGTTTTCACTGTTTAGCTTTGCAAATATGTGTTATGCAAATACCTGTGCTCAATACTTACTTTGTCTAGAATGCCTTCCTCTGTGCTGATACCAAACACAGCTGCTTTGACTATTTCTACTGGGGGGGGAAGTTACCCAAAAGTTATTTCACAGATACATCTGTGTACATTTCACTATTCTAATAATTGGAAGGAAAAAGATGGTGTGTTATGTTAGTGACTTCATTATGGAATAGTAACTTCAGTTGCCCTCTCTGTAGCTTCACCATTCCATTTCTCCCCTGCATGGCGCCCAATTTAAGATTGGATTCTTGGGCTTGTGCTGTGTAGTGTACTGTAGTTCTGCAGAGAGTACGAAACAACTCTGGTAATATTAAGTAACTTCTGTGCTGTTCTTGTTTTGCACAAGAAAATGGGAAGAAACTGTAACTTCTATTTGAATGAGTTGAAATTGGGAAATTTTGTGGTAGAGCTCTAAATCTAGAGGATGTCCTGTGCTATGCTTTGTCATGTGCACTAGTTTTGATCATTGTCATGTAAACACAGTGCAGTCTTAAATTTTCATCCGAATAACAAGGCTTTGCAGTGATCTTTGAAGTTAACTATCTACTTCAAATTTAGATACAAAACAGTAAACTTCATCTAGAAGATGCCTGTGATGGAAACTCGCAATTTCCCTTCCTTTTTTCCAGTACTTCATGGTCTTTACAGTGCACAGGCATTTTAATGCTTTTTTTTTTGGTGTCCGCATATTCAGACAAAAACTGCATTAAGAGCCTTTCAGGCACTCTGTGCAGCCTGGGGTATTTGCTATAGAAATAGCCATACGTAGTCACATGTTTAAACTTGGTAGAATAGCACATACTTTTCTGATATTAGCTTTCCCTAGATTTTGATATTTGACTTTGCAATGCTAACATGCAAGTACAGAAGTAGTGTTATTGTGATCCCTTACTTAATTTAATACTAATCCACTAAATACTTTCCTTATAGTTATATTTTGGTCCCATACATTTCACACCTTTTATAAAAGAAGCTAATCCATTAATTACAATAATTAATTTAAGTTATAGAAAGCCATAAGACGAAGATGTTTGAATTGATATTATTGCTGTAAAGCGTAATGCTGAATGTGATTTGATGTGAGTTTTTTGTACTTTACTACATATGTGCTATGTCTGTCTTCACTCAGCATTTTCTTCATTATGCTGTGCGTGTGGTATATATATTATATGTATAATATATAATGATATATTGTATATAATATATATAATATGTATAATATATAATATTATATATTGTGTTCAAGGAATGTTTAGATGTTGTGTTGAGAGACATGGTTTAGTGGGGTTACATTGGTGGTAGGTGGATGGTTGGACTCGATGATCTTGTAGGTCTTTTCCAACCTTGGTGATTCTATGATTTCATTGTGTTGGATCATCTTCAGCTTTCTGCTCATCTTTTTTCTTCCTTTTATCCGACCTAAAGAGCATATACCCCGGGTTGTTTCTGTTCTTTGTTTAACAGTAATTAGTATAAGTGAGAACGCAAAAAATACAAGATGGAAATATTCAGGTATTACTGTGATTGACAAGTAGAGCAGATCTTATCCATCAGATCGTTTGCATGAGAACAGTGAATTTGACATGCTGAAATATGAAATCCTTTTATATACGCATTGTTTCATAGTGCTAATTGTCATAGATACATTTTCTTCTTACCTGATAAAAATTGTGCTTGACTTATCTGGAGGAAGTTTTGTGGCAGGTGTTCTTTTACTGTGAAAATTATAAGCTACTTTGAATCGGGATGGTAGTGCATTATACCACTTTACTGTAACTTTATTGCTGCTTATTTAATTACTTAATAGAAGGAAACTGAAGTTTCTGAAGCAGTTGTCTCTTTCTTTAATAGGAAATGGACCTTCAGGAATTTGTCTTTCATACCTGCTGTCTGGATACAGGCCATACTTGTCTCCTGAAGCTGTGCATCCGAACCCCATTCTCCACACAAAGTTAGAAGAAGCTCGACATCTTTCCATTGTTGATCAAGTAAGCTTGTTTTGCAGTCTTGTCCAGCTCTTTTCCTACTACAAGCAAGATTATGAAACAGTAGTCTTAAATGATCCTATTTAAAATGCTTTTGTAACTCACATAAGTAGTGTGTAGATGAAAAAGGGCTTAATGTTCTTACCCTGCAAAGAATGAGACCACGATACAGCTCAAGTAGCTGTGTGGCCTCAACCAACTGGCTTTGCCACTTGGCCTACGCTCTTCTTACTTGTGAACTGAAGGGAAGTATATACCTTCTTCAGTGACTCATTAACAAATCATATACAAGGCACTTTCAGATGAAAAATGGTACATTCTGAGATCAGCTTATCTTAAAAAAAAATAAAAATAAAAAATAAAAGCAGATTGCAGAAAAATATGTAGAAACAGCCTGCTTAGCTAATCTCATTTCTAATGCAGTAATAACGTTCTTCTGTTGATTTAAATGATCTAAGGCTCATGATCTAAGGCTGCTGTGTTTGTGATGGTGGTTTGTTTTGTGGTTCTAGAGAACTTTTTGTTTGTGGCATTTTGGGGTTTTACAATCTGCCTTTTGTAATGATTTAATTGCTTGCCAAAAATGTTTAAAGCACCACTTTGTTGGTGAGAAGCTGATGCAGGCGTTCCAGCTCTCATGTCCTAGAATGTTTGGGTGCAGTTGTTCAAGGTTGAACACCACATGCTGATAACATAGTTAAGATATGTATTCAAGTTACATTCCTGGAAATTCTAGCAATTCTGTTAAAAAGCAGTCCATGATCAGTAAGTACAAATGTTATGGAGTTCCTCTGTTCTTTAAATGTTTGTCCCAATTCTTCAAATACCACCTAGCCCTGCTGTTACTGCGCTAGTAGTATGTGAGTTTCAAATGAGGTAAATCTATTATATTCAGAGTTACAGATAACTGCCATGATTTTACAGAAGTAAATGTTTTGATTGCATTTCTACAGTAAATACTTAAAATGCAACTTCCACTAATTGTGTTTTCCGTGTATCAAATTCAATGTCTGTACATCAAAACAGCATGATACACAGTAAGTTACATAAATAATGAAACTTAACTTTCATGCTTCAGGATCTAGAGTACCTGTCTGAAGGCCTTGAAGGACGCTCTTCAAACCCAGTTGCAGTGCTTTTTGATACCCTGCTTCATCCTGATGCTGACTTTGGCTATGACTACCCATCTGTTTTGCACTGGAAGCTAGAGCAGCATAATTACATTCCCCATATAGTGCTTGGTAAAGGACCACCTGGTGGGGCTTGGCACGTGAGTAAATATTTCATATTGTGATAATTTTGTGGTTTGGAGTTTTTCTTAGTAAGGTTGTTTTAAATGTTGATAATGGCTATTGCAATTTGCATTATCAAAGGTCAAGTATGTTAAAGATTGGTGGAGGAAAAAGTTACTCGTTAATTTTTGGGATTGTGGCCATGACTACTGTCTTGTTTCTTATTAATTTAAATTGTAATTTAGAAAGTTATTCTTTAACTTCTCTCACATTGTTTTCAGGTGCTATTATACAAAATCTTAGATTTTAATATGGTCATATCCCATTGCTTTAATCTTTTTTCTTGTTTTAAATAAAATTATTTAAAAATAAACTTGCTTTTATTTTCCCTTTCACTTGTCCTCTCTTTTTCTACTTTATTAGATCACATAGTTGCTCATTAAAATATCTAACTGTAGTCCAAAAATATTTCATCAAGACTTCATGTGATGTCCTGGTGTTATGCTATGTTTTTATATCGGTTTAAGTGAATACACTGAGATCAACTTTGCTGTTTTTGTATAAAGGACCTATTTGAAATGGATCTGGACATGTATCTTGTTTTTTTTTTTTTTCTCCACCATAGGCCATGGAAGGCTCTATGCTAACTATTAGTTTGGGAGACTGGATGGAACTGCCTGGACTCACCTTCAAGGAGTGGGCAGCTAGCAAGCGCAGGTAAAGATACTGCCTAATGTACTCGGAAAAGAGAAGTTGTAAGAATGCAGATGAATGTTTTCCAGTTCTTAAAACAGGTTGAGCTTCATTCTTTACAGGAAAGCTTCTTCTTTTGTTTATTAAATTGCCTGATGGCATTGGAAGTGATTTTTGTGTGTACTCTGGAAGAAAATTGACAGCAGTTGGCCAGGATATAATGGCTTTGAGTGCATCAAAAGCATACATAGTAGCAGTGGTGTGTTTAAACGTTTCTCAAATAAGCACTGTTAGTGTAAGCTGATTCAGGCATTTAAAACCTACTGAAGTATACCAGAAGTTCCTCTTTCAGTGTGGATGTCAACTTGAGTAACTCAAGTTGCTGTGGATACTAGCTTGCAATTCAGGAAGTCAGTACCACTCTGTATTTACTTTACAGACAAAGCTGCAGCATCTAAAATGTTACAATCTATGAACTGTACTTTTAAGAGAATAATTCATTACTTCCCAATGTTACTCTCTTGTAGTAAGTTCCTTGGAAAGCAAGTTAAAGAAAACCCACTATCTTGTACAATCTCTTGGCTTTTACTTTGGAGCTGCGATCAGTTCACAAAGATCTGTGTCAACAGATGCACTCTGCATAAGGCTTATCTAAAACGTAAATTTTCCTGACTTTGCTCTAGCAAAATTAAAGGAAGGTGTTTTGACACGTAGGACAAAAAAGTGGAAGAATTTCTTGGGCATATGTCTTTAAGAGCAGAGTGTTACTCATTTCAGGACACGTACAATGAAGAAACCATACCTTTGTTCTTTAATAGCTTTCTTAGATAATAAGGAGGCAAGATTACTGTCTTTAACTGAAATCCCATAAGCTGCTTATCTGAAGCTAATTTGTTTATATTATAATTTTCAACAATACTTTAAAAAGGAATGCTGAACTGTGTTACTACAGTTAAGCAAGCATGTTTAAAAGTATCAATGATAATTAATGCTTACAGTCGTGTGAAATAGTTTTCTTATACCAGGTGTCACACTGTCATTCATCCTATCCAATAAATACCTCATTAGGATTTTCAGAGTAGTAACCTGAATTAAAAGCACACACGCTATCTTGGTAACCTTTGAGAATGAGCAACCCAGTCTCTTGTAAACATGCTTCTAAGCTTAGTTCAGTGGTTAACCTGTTATTTGCTACTATTTCTTTTGGCTTATTCCTAGAGCTTGCTTCTAAAGAAGCAATCAAAGTCATTCAACTTCTCAAACAGCTTAATTTTTTGTAAATAGGTCAAACATGAGGTAATACCAGGATTCCAGTGCAAGAATGCTTTTTATGGGACATCTGGTCATTGTAATCCTATTCAAATGTGTATTAAGGTTCTGTGTGATACTTGCTTTTTTCCTTCATTTGGGATTTAATTCTCTGTTACAGAGCTACTTAATTTGATGCTTACTGAACTTATCTTTACTCAAGGGAGGGTCTTTTGAGTTAAGCCCTTTTCTTCATTATACTTTGCAAGTAATACACCAAACCTAAAGTTTCCAATTTGGCTCTTAACCAATTATGATATTTATTTTATTTTCAGTGGTCATTGAGTGCTATTTTAGCCGGTGTTGTATTGTAGATGGTCATGATATTAAACTGATTTTGTAAAATAGTTCCACATAGACCTACTGTAATATTGCAGCTTTTATTTTTGATCTGTTCGTCACCTTAGAGCTTATTATAATTAAATATTTACATTGTTAAAAAATGATAGCTTGTTGTCTTACATCAGGAACCAAGAGAGCAAATAAAGCAAATTGTGAAAGCTGAAATATATTGAACTCCGCGTTAGTTACACTGGGCAGATTCAATGCTCTTAAATTGGACTATTGTGTAGTAGATCATAAATGGTGTTGAAACTTTTGATAAGGTCTTAATATTAACTAGAAACATTCAATTTTATTTCAGAAATATAAAGAGTGACCGAGTAATGCCAGAGGAAATAGCTTGTTACTATAAACACTATGTTAAAGTCATGGGCCTCCAAAAGAACTTCAGGGACAATGTTTACATAACGTCAGTATCCAGACTTTACCGAGGAAAGGATGATGAAGATAGAAGTGAACTGAATGAAAATATTTCAACACAGCATTTGGAAATGGAAGATGAGCAGAAGCCGCTGATTAAGCAAAACTGGGAAGTCAGAGGTTATCAGCGAGCAACAGATGGTTCTCATGTGCCCTTCTGCCTCTTTGCTGAGAATGTGGCTCTTGCCACAGGGACCTTTGACTCTCCTGGCCGACTGCATGTTGAAGGTGAAGATTTTCCTTTTGTGCTTCATTCCATGTCTGACTTCGGAGCTGCTGTAAGCAAAGGAAAGCTACGTGGGAAAGCAGACCCTGTGTTAATTGTGGGTGCTGGACTTACTGCAGCTGATGCAGTACTGTGTGCCTACAATAACAACATCCCAGTAATTCATGTGTTTCGTAGAAGAGTTACCGATTCCAGTCTGATTTTCAAACAATTACCTAAAAAGCTTTACCCTGAGTACCATAAGGTCTACCACATGATGTGTACTCAATCACATACTGGGGACTCTAATCTGCATTCTGCTTACACTAGTTTCCCTGAACACAATGTACTTGCCTTCAAGCCTGAAATGAAATGTGTTCTTCAGAGTGCCTCTGGACTGAAGAAAATCTTGAAGTTTTCTGTAGCCTTAGTTCTGATAGGTTCTCACCCAAATCTTTTCTTTTTAAAGGACCAAGGACATAACATAGGTCATCACTTAAATCAGCCCATCACGTGCAAAGGGAATCCTATTGAGATAGATCCATACACTTACGAATGCACTAAAGAGGCAAACCTCTTTGCTTTAGGTCCTCTGGTTGGAGACAACTTCGTACGGTTTCTAAAAGGAGGTGCCTTGGGCATTGCACGATGCTTGGCAATAAGACAAAAGAAGAAACATGAATTGATGGGAAGTGGGGATGGAGGAGGTGAGGGGGTACCATAAATAAGGCATCAGACGCTTTTCACTTATGGAACTAGACTTAGTCTAACAAAACACTCACTGACAGCAAAAGTTGTTAGCAGTCATATTTGTGTGTACAAGTTACCTGTGCTTGTATTGTTTGATAAAGGATGCTGATACCATAATACTTCCTTTTCAAAATGCAAAAATTTGATCTGCTATTACAACTGATCTCTATCTACTGGAATGACTTCCAGAGAAGCAGAAAATGAGACTAACTCTTACTGACCTACCTGTCATCTCTTGCTCAGCTGAAAGAGCAGACTTCCTCTGGGAAAAGCAATGCATGCCAGGGTGGGTTTATCTTTTAGTGTCAAACCTGACAAAATATTCCTATCCTGAAATTAAGTTAACTTCAAAAAGCAGAAGGCTGTTAGAAGTAAAAGTGATTCTTGGTCCCAGAGCAAATTTGGAGCCTTTTGTTTGAAGTGAGGATTTTATTTATTTGCCATTGTAATACTTGGAATGAGCACTTACTAGAATGGTCTTTACTATATGAAGGATTTCCAGAAGCAGAGAAGTGTTGGTCAGCAGTTGCAAATGACCCTATCTGATAATTGGAATAAAAGAATAGGCATTCACATTTAATCTCCAATGCATGATTTGACAATCCATTAATGTTTTTTTTTTTTCATGCAATGCCTAGATTTTGGTGAGTGGAGAAAGCCATGTGACATGAGATGTTCCCCTACAGTGATGTGTACATTCTGAGAAAACTCACCAACATAAACAATAAAGTACTGCTGTAAGTGCTCTTATTACAGTGTCAATATAATGAATGTTTAGTGTACTGGTGGAAAAGTCTACATGAGAAAGCTTCTTGCCTCCTAGCTCAGGAAGACTGGGATCACTTGGGTGATGAAGGTGGGTGATAGTAGTATTTCCCATTTGGCCAAATACTGGTTACTTTTCACTCCGCATATTTTTAAAGTGTCATGGAAAAGGATTATATCTTACAGCCAGCGTAACAATTAAACAACTGTACTTTGTATGAAGATTTACTGTTTGCTATAAAATATAAAGATGTAACTACCTCTGAAGTTTTACGTTTCTACTCCATAACGTAAGGCCTGGATTTCATATGTTGGATTTTTGTCTGAACATGCTCTAGAGTTATTGACTAGAGTAAGCAACGACTCATTAGAACACCGTTATTCCAGAACTCTTCAAATTAAGTGTTTCAATTCATTACCAAACAATTCAGGTTAACTTGTAGAATAACCTGGATAGATGTTTAGTTTAATTTCTCATTTGCGCTTTTTTGTGTTGAAGAATGTCATGTCCATTAAAGGCATTATTTGCATGATTGAAATCTCCATATTAGAACTTAGGTAGATTTTAAAAAAGGAAATAAGGTTTAGACTTGGTCTGAAACTACTAGAGCTTGCTTGTATCCCAGCTCACCTTCCCACGTTATAGATACCTGCAGTGACAAATGCCTGTTTTCCATGCCGAAGGGATTACTGGTTTCTATGCGTGTCTGCCTTTATGTATCTGAGGAAGGTCATAAGACTTGGAACACAGAAGTTAAAAGTCAAAAAGGCTGAAGTATGTGAGGATTGAAATGAGTTTTTTTCAATGGAAATCCAAAATTATTTATGAAGTGATGCTACTACTGATAAACGTTGGAGACAATTGCATAAACATAAGGAGGGCAGACTTTGTATTTGCTTTATCGTCTACATGGTTGAATTCAGCTGTACGTTTTCAGTAGTGAAGGTATTTTTAATAGTGACATTTGGATTGGCTTTAATCATTCTGATTTATTTTGGTTTATTTTGTTGATAATTGAATTGAGATTCTATAATAAGCCTTCATTAGTGAGAACTGTGTATATAAATCTATCCTGAACCTGCAGTACCTAATCATTTAACAGAGTCAGTGTTGCAAGTGCTAGATCATAAACTGTAGGTTATAGAACTGAATCTTTATTATAGAACTGCTAAATACTTGCTTACAGAACTTTACTGCAATTAATCTATTGAAAATATATCTACACTGTGATTAAATCCCTTCCATTTTGTATAAATATGAGTTGTCAAGCAGAGCATATTGCAGCACGTTAGAGTACTTCCCTTCATCACGTGAAACAAAATGCCATCAAAGCACAGGAAACAATATACTTAAAAACTTAGCCAGAAGGATGAAAGGTCTGAGTGGCCAAATCTCCAGCCTCAGCTTCTGCGGCTCTAATGGGCTATGTTTATTCTGAGAGAAACACGGCCAAAGATTTTTTGTTCTGTTCATTATACAGGTGTCTTTCACAGCAGCATTACAGCACCTTGAACCTTAGCTGCTTTCCTCTTTTCCTCAGTATCTCTGAGGTGAAAATTCATGAGATGCATTACTTGGGTGGAGAAGTTTACTCAGTGGTAATGCTTGTTAGGCTGCCAGTATTAAAAAAAAAATATATATATATATAATAACCATCAATGGAAGCTGTTCTAAAAAGGCATCCTGTTTTTTCTAGGAACTGCTAGTTTCTAGTTGCAGCCAGGCTTCCTGATGTTTGGGTTTCTAACTTTGACTTCTAGGAGTGTTCTCCGTTTCTCTCTTAGATATGCTGTGAGAATAAGATACGTGGAAGTTAATTCAGTTAGGATAGCTTTTCCAAAGGATTGCTTTACCTAAAGCATTGTATCACGCTTGCTGCATTTGCTGTGGATTAGATGATAGCACTGAATAGTTGTCACTGGGGGAAGCATGTTGTTTCTCAGTTCTCAAATATATACGCATTCAATATATGTATTTAAATTTCCTTTGTTATAATAGTTCCCAAAAGGGAAACTTTGCTTCCTTCAGCACTTCTTTCAGTGAGGAAGATAAGTGTTCAAATACTGTGCATTAAAAAAGGTTGCTTATTATTTAAGCTTTATTACTAATACATGGAAATAATATAACTGTTAGCTGAAGGGATTTTATTTGGATTTATAGAACTTCTAAAGGTGCAATAACCATGCTACATATTTTCTAATAGGCTGGTGGAAAAAAAGTGTTTTGTAGTTCTTGGTTCTTTAATGCTGAATGCATCTCCTAACTATTGCTAAGACTATTTTAATTACTTTCCAGCTGTGTTGAACTGGGACTAAGATGTGTCATAGTAGGTTTTCCTAACAGTCTGTCTAGTATGTGATTATTTAACGATAAGCAGTTCTGAATGAAGGCACCTAGCTGGGTGGTAAAAAAAAGGGCACAGTTTCTGCCAGCTTCCAGTAGCTGATGGATGGACTTCTGCTGAACTTGCCAGAAAGGAGTGGCTTCATTTTACCCTGCTAAGTGCAGAAATCCACAGCAGTGGTAGTAATGTCGGGCTGTTCTCTCTTAAGAGAATGCACTGCTTGGAGCTAGCAGCCTTGGCTTCCCAGTGAACGTATGGAGAGACTGTAGGACCCAGACACACAGGCTGCAGAAACAAGGCCTATACACTGAGTAAGGGACAGCAGAGAGCATCCCACAGTTAAAGGTCCCTAGTTCTCAACACTGTGGGAGTTGTTGGGGGTTGTCATGTTGTCCTTCTGGCCTGTTGTGTAAGTAATTACTAATTTCAGTGTGACGGTTGTTTAATGAAAAATCACAGTTCAGTAGTAGGAGGTGGCTGTAGCTTTTCTCTTACAGTTTTTAAACTGGGATAAAGGTGAGAGACAGAAAAAGGGAGTGCTTGATTATTCCTGCAGCTTTGAGTAAGGCCTAGACTCTGAGGCAGGCCTGGCTTGCACGTCCAGCTGAAGGAGAAGAAAGGAATGTACCTCATGAAAACTTGTTTTTAGGCAACCTGCTCTTGAGAGACAAAGAAAGGGTGTGAAATCTTCCCACTCCTAATGATTTCATGCCAATTAACAAGTAATGACTGGTTAGGAGCAATAGAGGAAAGCAGTAAAGAATCTGAGCAGTACTAACTGAAAACCTATAGGTGCCAAAAAGAGCCCACACTGCATTACAGGATGGTGGGCTCCCATCCTCTAAAAGGTTTATATGGTTATATTTTCATTTAGCTAATACTTCAGAATCATCTGGCTGTGAAGTTCTGTTACCAGTGTGGATTATCTGGTGGGGGTGAGAGCCAAATGGGGGGGCACAGTAGCTCAACTGGTAGAAGAACTTTCTGGATGTTCACTTTTCTCCTTGTGCAACCTGGAAGAGAATGCATGCTTTGTTTGAGGTTACCACAGTGCCTGTTCTGTTGAGCAGAAAAAATGGAAACTGAAATGCTTTTGACAAAGGAAGGCTTTTGTCACCCTGGTGTCACCAAAGTTAGATGCTGCCTTACAAACAGCTCTTTCTGCAAAACAGTGCTGTCTTTGGGGGAATATGGTGCACTTCTAAGGTGCTTGAGCTAATTCTCAAAGCCTGAATTGCACTAGGAAATGTGAAATCACAAATTTGGTGTAAGGAACGAGGATTGGGGTGGGCTGAAGTGTTACAAGAGTAACTGCAGTAAGGCTAAGCACTCTTCCAGGGATGGTTTTGTCAATGCAGACACCGAAATGTTTCAGCTCAAGCAGGTTTAGTACCCTGACATCCCGGTACACCTGTCTACATGCTAGGTGACGTTATAACACTGATAGTTTCTTACTTAAAGGGCATATTAACCCCAATTCTTACAACTCGCAAAACTAGGAAAAAAGTGTACTTCCTATTCTTACCTCCTTTAGAACCTGATCTGGAGACTCATCAAATTTACATTTTCCTCCTCCATCTCTTCATGATGAGATAAGTGGCAACTTGCATGTATCCACCCACACTGCCTGTGGTGGATGCTTCAATTAACTAAAATTCAGCGTAGTTCCTGGGTACCCCCTGGGGACTTGCATGCTAGTGATGAATATCTATTTACAAAATTAGCACAGAATCCTGGCACTTTCAATTTTTTTTAACTAGATAAATAAAGAAGAATGTTGCCCACAATTCTAGAGACAAGGAAGTGAAAGATTCAGTAGAATTTCTAGGGGATGCCCTGAACAGAAGGAAGAGTTTCATGTTTAATGGCAGGACCAGCTGTGTGAATGTTGAGGCACTCCTTTTCAAAATCCTGTCACCTCACATCTGCTTGGCAAAATTTTGGAAAGTCAGTGCTCTGGTATTGCCAACTCCTGTTAATTCTGGTGCTCTGGTTGTGGATTTCCTCTTCTAAATGAGCTGAAGATTTATATTCACCCACCCACGCTTCCTGCTCTCACACAAGGCAGCTGGAGCTTGAGGTACCAAGTAAACATTTCAGTGTGTCATGCTTCACTATTTCTGCTTTTTCTGAAGTAGGCTTAGGTCATATCCTTTTTTAGAAGTTCAATGTAAACATAACACGTAGACAGTATCTGCTGTCAGCTGAAGTAGGTTCTCCTTTGAGCTGTGAGCAAAACCTCAGTTTTGATGAGATGATAAACCTACCTGAGGCTTGCGTACAAACCTTGTTTCTTCAGATGTGAAAACTGATGGCAGATGAAAGGCCAAAGGAAGTGGAGAACCCTTAAGTCAAAAACATATATAGTGAGGCAAAGGTGTGTAGTGTTCAGGAGGGGGGAAAAATATTTGTGTTGATCTTGTGCTGCAACTAAAGCGTAAGAGAGGTTCTGAGAGTCCGAGCTGGGGCGGAGTGGTGCAGACAGTGGTAAAGCAAGAGGTAGGGCATGCTGCTGGCTGGGGGGATATGGAAATGGTAGGGAAACTAGAATGTGGTGATGGTGGTCATCAAAACTTGTTAAGAGGAGGAGTGAGGGGTATAATGGTAAGGAAAGTGATACAGGTCTTCTGCTATTTGGTTTAGGTCTGAAGATTCCAGAATAAGCAGAGTGCAGTCAGTTTGTGATTCAAACGCTAAATGTGGCCAAATGTGGCTGGGGAAGATTCAAGAAATGGGATGGAGCAAGAGAAAGGCAAGGTGTGTGGGAAGGGAAGTGATGGGGAGAAGATAAGGAATTCTCTGTACAAAAAAACTGACGTCAGGAGAGCTGGTTGGGGGTGGAGGTAGGCCTCAGCACTGCCTTCGACTGGTATGTCAGCTATGAGCTGAAGTTGGGAGTGAAATGTGAAATAGGGCCTCAGATTGAGGAATGGTGGTCAGCAGGCAAAGGAATGTGAAGTTGATGGCAAATACACTTTCAGACTACAGGAATTAGTGCAGTGCCACAGGAGAAGCCAGCCCTCGCTGCACCAGCACTGAGAGAAGATGGAGAGTAAGGGCAGGAGAAAAGAGGTGGGTTGTCACAGGTGGAGGTGGACAGAAACAGAACACAAACCTCAGCAGTTAGAGGGAAAAATATCCTGGTGGCCTTGTGCAAGGCAGTGACTTCCCCAGCTGATATGGGAAAGGCAGGAAGTGGAACTGAAATTAAGGATGATGTTCTTGCACAGATGCAGCACCTGGGCCCTGCTCCAGGTGTGTGTGAGTTAATTCAGCCTGTGTGGAACCATGCTCAGTGAAGCTGCTGTGAATGCAAGACTGTACTCTAAAAGCCTTGCTAATAAAAAGTATATTTAGTTTGTATATTGTGTGCATCTCCTTCCTGTGAGCAATGTGAACAAAGATGGTTCTAAAAAAAGCAGACCCACAACCCCTCAACGTTTGTTACACAGAAAAATGCAAGAAAGTGCTGCAGGTAAAGCTTCTGCTTATAGATGTACTTTTGGATTTAAAAAAAAGCATTTTCTCAAATGTGGCTACACACTTCTATGCTTTCAGGTTGTGGTTTGAAGTAGATGAAAGATGTCTGAGTTTGGTTAGTGAATATTTTTTAGTTGCACATTCTAAGTTAACCCCATACATGTTCTCTAAGGAAAAAAAAACTGTTCAGCTGAATATTGAAACCGCAGAGCAGAAACCATCTGTAAAACCGAAGCAGGTGGCAGCAGTTGTTCTGAACTGTACAATGCTCAGTAAATGGCTACTAGTTAGGAAAAGTCACTCTGTAGAGAGAGATGATGCAGGGAAACAAAATGTGAGTACAAATCTCCCTGAGGAGAGGGTAGCTGCCCCAAAGCAGCAGCAGTAATTTCTAATATAGTGGGAGAAACAGGGAAAGGAGTATTCCTACAACTGTCTTTCCCAGCAAAGAAGTAGTTTCAGAGCTGCCTGTGAAAGACTGCGGAGAAATGTTGACACAGAGAAAACATCTCAAGGTTTACAAAGAACTCTCCAAGTACTTCTGTTTGAGTGTTCACCTAGTCACATGATGGGTGAGGTGAGTCCATCGGTTCTATGATGCTAAACTGAAAAAAAAAAAAAAATCAAGGCTGCCATCAGCTGTCTGGGGAACTGGATGTGAGGAACCCTAACTGATATAGTGTGAACATAAGAGCGGTCTCATCTGTGCCTCTGGGGCTGCTCAAATTGCAGCCTGAGTAGCAGAAGACTTGGCTTTTCCATTCTTATATAAGGTCCCATGGTATGTTTTATTGTTTGAGAGTTTCTCAGGAGAAATGCTTTTTCTATTGATTATTTACAAAGGTAAACACAACCTTTGTGAAGGTTCTTGTCCATTGATATTCTGCTTAGTAACAGCCATCAACAAGGTCATCCTCAGCAGCCTGCAAGGACTCAGGTCTATTGGAACAGAGAGTTTTCAACATAAAAACATGGAAATTTTGAGATGAGAAAAATTCACCTTGAGAGTACAACAAGTAGTATTAAGTACACCTCCTTCAGCAAATGCTTCAACAGCTGAAGAACCATCTCTTTAAAGGTGGTGGGGGTTGAGATTTGACTCAGCTGTGATGCAAGTTACAATACCAAAACACCTTACGGTTATCTGCTGAATTCAGAGTTACTGGTCTTGCAGTTTGTGAATCATTTTGGACATGCCTGAGCAAACAATCAAGAATCTGCAAAGAAAAAAAACTGAGGAACAACTTTTTTTTTTTTTTTGAGGAAAAAATATTTTTTGTCTGAGACCAAGTAACCAGGTTGACTTTAGGATAATTGCTACTGACAAACATCGATCTTGGGTATTGTTCTTCAGAGCTGAAACGTGACACAGTGGTTTGAAATAGCCTAGTTCACCTTGCCTGCACGTTCTGAGCTCTGTCAAGAGGCACTAGCTTTGTTAAAGGTTCATTCATATCGCATAAGGAAAGGGATCCCACCATCTTATACACAGCGACAGAGCTACTATCCATCTTCATCATAGCTTTATGTAAGTGAGCAACAAGCCCTGAAGGCTTTTTGCACTGAACTTAAGTATGACAAAGAAAAGCTGATTGATTTATTTCCAGCACCAAAATCTTTTAGAGCAGTAGCACTAATACTTGCTCTACTTAATGAACCACAGGGAAGGCTACCACGAGTTAGGTATTACTACATTTCAGTCTCTTAATGGATTTCTAACTCTTAAGACAATAGCCCTGAAAAAGTGCTTGAGAACTCAATTAACTTCCTTTTCTCCCTCTTGAGACCAGCTCCTTTGGTTTCTCTTGGCCTGAATCTTCAAAACCAGATAACTGATGTTATTTCAAATAGCAACAGCATTCATTTGGCTTCCCTGCCACTCCCTGATCTGGAATTTTCAACCTTTTCTTCTTTCATTGATGGAAAAGCTCCTCCAATCCTAAAAATCAGGGACAAGTCTCTACAAACAATATTTGGACAGCTGTTTCCTACTGACAGATAAATGGAGGATAGAGTAAAGCTAAATTCTCTACTTTATTGAAAATAATGAGTAGTAACTGTCAGCTTGAAGAGGGGAGTGGTTCATGCTTTCCAACCTGAAGCATACTTATTTTCTGTATAGGATTAATTTAACTGAAAAGATCCTGAGTAGCTCGGAGAGTAGAAACAGCCACGTACCTTGAAAGGAACGGCACTTTGCAATTATCAGTTAGCACAAGACAAACATCCAATTCCCTTAACTACAATGTTTTATTGCATTTAAAAAAAAAACCACATGTCTCATTATTGTACTCGTGGAAATCATCAAATCTAGTCTTACTCCCCCTCTGTCTCAAGTCCTACTGAAATGAAAGCAATTCACAAATTTATATTTTTGAGAAATTAATAAGGCTGATTTTCATGTGATACTATAGGCAAGTATATAAACTCTTGTAAGATGACTGTCATCACGTAGCTTTTTAAGAACAATTTGTGTAAGGAAGAAACAACAGCCATTTTCAAACACAGTTCTTTCCTATTTGCAAAGGAAAGGGAAGAGGTGGAGAAAGAAATTATCCCCCCTCTCAAAGAAACAAAAAACAAAATTGAACTGCTTGTTGCTGTTGTAAAATTTTCCTGAGTTTACAGGACTGTTTCTAGCCCAGCTGTAGGATGTTCAAACAAATATTGACTATCTGAATACTGAATACGGGGCAAGATCTCTCATTTCTTAATACTAAGAATTGTTTCAGTATTTGCCATCACAAAAAAATGGTGTCTACCTACAAATAATTTGATGTTACCAACTTCAAGAATAGGAAAAAGCTGGAGTTGTTTAATATTAAATTTGTGCCTGAGTAAACAAGAAATACTTAAGCTTTGGTGTAACTTCTTTGTCTTGATTATGCACTCTTCAAAAACTTTCACCGTAAGGCAAAAGTGATAATATACAAAAAGCTAATTAATTAACAAGGCCTTTCTAAAAATAAAAAAGCCTCATCCTAGCTTCCTTTCTTCCCACCCCCCCTCCAATAGTCCTGACAAATAAACATTAGAAAGAAACTGCCTGAAATTAAATCCTAAATACATATGGTATTTTCCTGAGCATTACTCTGAAACAAAAATGTTAAGGTCTCGAATGTACAATCCTTGACAGGAACTTCTCTTTTTCTGCAATAAAACCAAGATTTAAAAACAAGTCATACGATAACAGATAGATCAAATAGCCATACACATGTATATATTACATGCTGTAACCAGAGAATGTATCAGTGGAGCCGAAAACAGGTTTTGATACAGAACTGCTGTAAATTCCGGTCACAATTTATCTTCTTCTTTTCACATTAGGATCATATCTGCAACAACAACAAAGAAGATGTCACAAGTAAGTATGGCTTCATGATATTTAAATATAAGAATGTAATGCAGATTTTATTATACATTCATAACAAGGATTGGGCAGCGTTCAGTCCTTTCCCAGACTGCACTTCTGTGATTAACTACAGCCGCTACAATTTGGCTGAAGGATGCAGAAGTTAAACCTGTGCCTGAACTAAAGGTTACACCCTTCCCTGGCTACTTTCCTAGCTACTCAAAATCTTTGTATCTATCCAAAGCACAACCAAGATTCTCCAACCCTGTAACATACCAACATATTATTGAGACACCCTGCAAAAATTCAGAGGCTGGGGGTGGAAGAGTACTGTATGTTCAGAGCAAAGTACAAGATTTGGTCAAAAGTCATTCAGCAAAAACCCTCCTGTTGCATCCTTCTCCCATACAGCAATTCCTTGCTTTATCTTCCCCTTCACACAGCTTCTGATTGACTTTTAGTTATTATTATCTACTTTCTGGATAAAAAATAGTTTTCTGAGTTACAGCAATACGTTTACGATTTTCCTGTGCTACAACCCCTTGGCCATTTTTTAATCCATTTGTGCTTCACCTCCCCAGATCCTATGTCACTTCTTTGAAATTCTGATCTGCTTTGTACTCACGCATGAATAACTTATGGACACAACAAACAATCAGGCAGTTTTACTCCCACTAATTCTGATCTCATTCACTAGGACTTTTTTGCTTAGGCAGGAAGATGTCACAACTTCTGAGCCAAATTACATCACCGTATAACTACAAAGCTATTAGAGAAGGCACTGCTCTAACACATGAAATATGTATCCTTTGACAGCAATGCTCTATTATTAACTATTAATAAACAACACAAGCTGTTAATGTGGTAAGCTTTCCTGAATGGTTTGTACATGTGTTGATACACAGTATGATGTCTTTTTCACAGTCATTTGGACAAACAAAACCTTCTTCACTATTTATGCTTTTCAACCAAAATGTACAGTTTTCAGTATTTGTCAAATGCATGGCAGGTCAGGAGACACACAGTGGTTGCTTGTTTCTTCACATAAAACTAACAAAATAACTGAAGCTTTGCTAACCAAAATGAGATCCTTATACTCAATCTCATAGCATTTCTTTGACTTCATTGCTATGACATTGTTACAAATTAGTTATAACATTTAAGGATGTCCTGGACGCCAAATCATATGTGGGGGTCTTGAAGAACAGATAAAATCAGAGGAGACATTACACGGCGTCCTGATGGCAGGGTTCCAGCTTCAACCTGCCTACGACTGTCTATGGAGAAGCTGACGCTGACCATCACGAGCACCGTCCTGTTTAATCCCCCATCTCACCTTCAGCCATTTTTCATGTTATATGAATCCTGGATGATGTTTTCCAGACAGAAAGAAATCAAACATCATCATCTGAGAAAGGAAACTCTACAGTGCCCGTGGCTTGAACCAGAAGGAAAGCTACAAAGATTCCACTGCTGGCATGGACGTACAAAGAAACAGAAGACCTTGCCGGGAATAGGGAATGAAGGGCACAAAGGGGTGTTACCAAGCACAATCCATTTATTTGCAGTCTTAGCAGAAAAGTATTTCCTTCCCCTCCTCCTCTGTTTCTTTCTGTACTGAATCAGAAGTAGATGAAGGTACAGATTTTCTTTCAAACTCATCTTTACCATGGAGCACGACAGTTTCTAATTTCATCATCAAATGCAATTTTCAGGGGAAATTGCAGCTGTTAACATTAGCATCACACCAACCAGTTTTGCTCAGGATTAAGGACAAAATTAGAAGTAGGTTACGATCTACTGAACATTAAACTACGTGTTTTAGTATTTTTGGAGTCTTCCATACATGCCACTATCCTAAATAAACTGGAGCTAAGGTCAAAACTTTTCTAATTATGAATGCATGTGAATTATCTAAGTTTCCACTCCTTTTGAAAGGTTCAAATTAATCAAGATATTTTGGATCAGATAGTTTTCTAGCACAGCAATCAAGCTGCACCATATATTTTTACAAATGTATTCATAATTGTTGTGCATTTAAATGTACTGCAGACGTAAAAACTGGATAACATAGCGAACTTGGCCTAGAACATCTTTGTAATTGGAAAGCAGTTATAAATCATTGAAATCAGATTACAGTTGAAAGCGACCAGACAAGAAATCAATTGACTAAGATGATTTTCTGTACTCTTTCAAAAGAGAGATGAGAGAAAGAGATAAACAACTGAATTAAGGGTTTATGAAAGAAAACCACTGACACATTTCAGAGGTAAATATAATGAATTATGGCAAAAAAGCACAGGAAATATAACAGTTAAATGCATTTATCTATTTTTAAAGTTTTGTTGTAGGTTTTGGAAGCCATTGTCTCAAAGATCAAAAAAGATCATTCTGCCGACCACTTCTTTCACAGAACTATCCTTCTGTTGCTTTAGTTCCCTCAGCACAAGACAGACAAGTACAATGGCTAGCACCAAAGTCACAAACTCTAGAACTGTCTTAGGAATTCAGATGACCGGCTTAAATCTAACACCAAACTGTTTCATCAGGCTGGCAAACACTAACAGAGCTTGACTCCAGGAATCTCTTCTAGTCTTTGTGAACAATCAGTCACAGGACCACACCATATCCTGAGGAGGTGAAAGGGACCCACAGCGATCACCAGAAGTTCAACTTCTGGCTCCACACAGGACTAAGACGTGAGACAGGAAATGGCAACGTCCTTGTTTGAGAATGTTCTTATTAAAATATTATGGTAATTCTGAAGAAAAGTGGAAAGTTTAAGGCGTTAAAAAAATTGAGAGAAGTTAATGAAAGTTCCCTTGATTGTAATTCCATACATGGGAATACATGAGATTTGGAAAAGAATAGGCCAAGTAGCCTTTTGCAAAACTGGCATTTGTCCAAAAAAAGATGTGATGAAATATACACTTTTTCTAAATATATACATAAAGCTCTTACCTAAAGAGATCATCAGCAAGCAATTCTTCTCTTGCACGTCGATTCTGTTCCTGACAAAATAACATTTTTCAATATTGAATATTAAGGATGAAAATAATGAAGAGCAATATACTCTTCCACTAACACAGTTTTTCCAAGAAAAGTTATTTTGACAATGGATAATATATTGCATTAGTCATTAGTATACTGAATATATGAATTTTTAATGTAAAATGCATTCAAATGATCAGCAAAAAAAACAAGCGTTACTTCCAACCTCTGGCTTTCAGCAACTTTTCTAATGTATGTCTAATAGCTGCGCCAGGGGAGATTTAGGCTGGACATTAGGAAGTACTACTTTTCTGAAAGAGCTGGAATGGGCTGCCCAGGGAGGTGGTGGAGTCACTGTCCCTGGAGGTGTTCAAGAAACATTTAGATATAGCGTTGAGAGACATGGTTTAGTGGGGTTATTGGTGGTAGGTGGATGGTTGGACTGGATGATCTTGTAGGTCTCTTCCAACCTAGCTAATACTATGATTCTATGATTCTAATAGCTAATTGGCAGAGATTTATTTCAAAAATAAAATTTTCAAGTAATTCAGAAATGACCACAGGTCAGTGTGACCACTTTCAGGAGTGAAGTTTTGGTTTTGCTCATCCTTGAGAAAAAACACCTTACCTCTAATTCTTCTCTTAACCATTCTTCTAGTTCTGAATTCTTTCTAGCTTGGTGAGCAACCAAATCTGATCCTCCAATAATGTATGGAAGTTGTCCTGCCCCTGGATAAGGGACCTAGAGACAATAACTTCTTAAATTTACAAGGCAAGGCAAACATAATGCAAGAAAAAGGTCTGTCAGCAATGAAAGTCAAGCTTTCTTTGAACAACATTCATCAGACATTATACTTAAATGAGACTGAAGGGAAAAAAAGTATTTATTGCAAGCTATTCTGTCCCTCCTTTTGCCAAAGGAAACAACAACAACAAAAAAATAGCTGAACAAATATGATACATATTAAATGAAGTTTGAAAACATTATAAGCTGATTTTTACTGACAGAATCTATTTTACATCAACATACATAAGCATCTATTACAGAAAGATGGCAACGAAAATACTATCAGAAAATTAAAATATTTTCTACAATGACTCCTTCCTCACAGATAGCTGGAAGTTGCACTATTTGACGAACTTCATTACATTTTACTGAAATGCAATTCCAGTGATCTTAAACCATATATCTCACTAGAAATATTTATGGTATATATAGAAATACATATGTACTTACATTTAATACAAAGAGGCACTTTTACACTGGACACTAAGAATTTTCTTACAGTTATCCTCAGGACCCAAGCAAGCAATAGTTTTACTAGGACTTAATATTATTTATATAATAATATAAATATAAATAATATAATATTATTACGATTATCTTAGGATAATAATTTTAGTTCAATTTAGAAATTCAAATGTCATTTTCTAAAATGCAAGAGTCAGAATCAGCATATGCTCTTTGGAGAAGTTTAACTGCAAACTTTTGGAGATGCAACCTGAAATTACACTTTTATTAAGGTTACATTGGGCATCACTTAGCAACTTAGACTAAGTGGCAGCTTGGAAGAAACTATGAGGACCTAAAGAATCTTTATCAGCCTAGTACTTTTTGGTCAATTAGAAAAATACTTGTTAATAATATAGTATGATGCCAAAATTGATTATTTTTCTGTGGTTATTATCAATTAAAAAATATTCAGAATATTTTTTCCACAGTATTAAGGAATACTTCTACAGCATTAAGGAAACACTTCCAAATATTTTAAACAGTGCCACCTGGTGACCATTGCAAACACACACCTTTCTGAACGTTTTGAAATTCTTCTGTCCTCTGCATCTGGTATTTCCAATAGCGGGACTGTTCGGTCTTGGGCAGCTGACAACCAGTGATCGAAACTCAGTCAACAGAAGTTTGCTAGGAAGATTGCTGGAGTCATCTTCAAGTTTGTTGTGGTTCTTATACAGGAGGAAAAAGAAAGGAGCACTTTAAGTGTATAAACTGATATTAGATGTATCTCTCTCAGCCTTCTCATATATTACCATCGGAGATTGATGCTGCGTGCATTTATTTCTCGCATATTTACATCTACTGAAAGCACAGGATTATTCAAAACTGCAGTCAAAATCATGAGGTTAGTGCACCTCATTTTACTAGGATACATATCCTTTTTTTGCAATGAAGCTATTACCTAAAAATTACTTAACTTCTCCACTCTGCCTCTAACCTGGACTAATTTGTTTATTCTAACAAAATAAACATTGTTTATTCTAACAGAAACTGCAAGGAAGAATAAGTTGAATGTCTTCAGCTCAATTCCAGCCTACAGATTTAATTTTAGACCAACTTTGTTACGATAAACTGAATCTGATAAATGAAGCAACTTTATCCTGTACATGCAAACACTCATATGTCAGCAAATCTGCATGCATGCTTTGCAGCTTGGGGTTAGATCTAGGTGGATTAAAAATGAAGTCTGGGTAGAAGACAAGTGCACAGACTTACAAGATCTTCAGGGACAGCTCTAACCCAGACACAGCACTGCTATTTCATTGTAATATAAGTTCCTTAATCTGAGATGACCCTGCACTTCAGTATACTTGCACAGCATTCCCTCTTCTTTAATTGTATTGCATACCCATGCCAAACAAAATAAAGTAAAATCCTGCTGCTTGCGGATTAACTACTCTTCTCTCTACAGAATCTTTCCATTTCTGCCTCACTGCGAATCCCAGCTATTCTCCCTTCTCCTCTCTTTCATTAATTCATCCTCCCACAGTAATCTCACTTATAACAGTTAACATGCTATTTACTATTATCCAGTGTGTATTTCATCTGTTTTCCCAATGGCCCATCTGTTTCATTTTAGTTTTGACCAAGGAGATCCCATTCTTGTCTGGTCTTTAAGTAGTTACCTAACATAAACATCAGTACCAGTATTAACCATATTGAAAAGTTAATATAATTACACTAGGTTTCTGTAGTCTCAGTCACCTTAAATATCCATAAAAAACAACTTCATATAAACAAACTACAGTGCTGCCTTTACACAGCCAGTAAGTTGGTCTATACTATTCAAATTTACTTGTGATTACTTTAAAGAGTTCCATCTTCAGAGCTTCCTTACCCTGAATTGTGATTTGCCACTGTTATGTTCTTTACAGCAAAATTTTTAGTACTTTCTTAATGATTCTCAAAGTTTGAAACTTACAGTTAACTGGTTTCTTACCGAGACCCGTGATTCTTCCTTGATCTCACTTTTCTCTTCTGGACTCAGAACTGATCCAACTTTATTTTCTCTCTATTGATTAAATTTTGGAATCAAACATAAATTACAATGACAATTAGATACAATTGCTTTCTGCTTTTTATTGTCGAATAAGCATGCTTAGCTCAATATAAATACACAGAAAAAAAATTGTAATGAACCATGCTATACTTAGAAAATCATACAGTTTTGTGTATGCTGTAACCAATCTGGTTTGGGTTATTAATGAGAATTTTTTGCTGACATGTTTTCTTACATGCAAATGTTTTGTCCCCATCTTCAAAGTGCTGCCACATTCTACAAAATAGTTTAAAAGCTCATGAATATAAACAGTAGCATTTTCAATTTCATTAAAGCGTGCATGTGTAGAAAAGTAAATTTCATTGCTAGGACAGGAAAGCATTCTGCTGGTTGCTTTCATCTCCAAGGTTAAATCTGCTTTACTTTTTCTAAATAGCTTTCAGTGGTTGAAAAAAATCAGGTCAGCTTTATGTACCCCACAGATTTTAAGTCAATTATCCACATTATGTGTCTTGTCAGACAAGCAAAGCGCTTCTATGCTTAAAGAAAACATGTAATGTGCCTGTGGGGCTTTATCATGAACCCTTCCTATTTCACTGAAAATACAATTTATCTGAATAAAATAGGTCTTTGTTAATGAATCACAGAATCACAGACTTGTTTGGGTAGGAAGGGACCTTTAAGATCACCTAGTTCCAACCCCCTTCTATAGGCAGGGACACCTCCCCCTGGACCAGGTGGCTCAAAGCCCCACCCAGCCTGGCCTTGAATGCTTCCAGAGAGGGGGAATCTATTACTATTACTCTCTAATAGTATAAACCAACAAACAAAATAACAAAGAAACAACTCTACAATTAGATTACTTCCTTGTCTTTTAAAATGTGCTAGCTACAAACATTAAAAAAGTTCAAAAAATTATACCAAAGTTCAAAATTCAGACCTCATAGAAGCAATCTCAAGTAAAGTATCAGAAGAAGCGCATTAAGCTGGTATCAGCTATGGATGCACGATTGATAATGCTGTCCTGCAAACTCCAGCTACTCAACTGTGCATTTCATTCTTACAGAATTTAAACATTGCCTAGACTGTATAAGAATTGGCTGGACAGTAACCTCTGAAGTCTTTTAAAATAGAAGAAAAATCTTTTTTTTTTTCTTGTTACTGTTTTGCTTTGATTTTCTTTTTTTTTCCCCAATGAAGTGGCTGTTTTTCTGCATTTCTCTTAGAAAAATATCTTACTCTGAAAAACAGAGAAGTAATTGAAAAAATGCATTACAAGCTACTACATCATGAAAATAATGTCTCCATTCTTATCCTCTTCCTCTTCTCTAGTCTAATTCGTGTTTCTGCTCTTCACATGGTAATAAGCATTTTCAATTAAATATAAATATTCAGATTAAAAACTGAATTGCAGTAGGCTTTCAAAATCACATAGCTTTTAAACTAAATTTTAAGTTAAAGTGTGCAGGGCTCATCAATTTGCAAACTGGGGAATGAATATGAAATGAGAGTATTTATGCTACGATGAAGCTATACAAATCTGAAGCCTAACATTTTGGAACTTCTGGAGTTGAAGTTTGGCATCTGATTACAAGATTCCGGCGTGGGCCACATTTTGCCACCTGGCTCTTTCTTCAGGTGTTATGTTTTCAAAACTTCTGAACAACTTTCTAAAATGTGAAATTGAGCCTGTCCATCCTTTATCAGGCATTCTGTATATCCTGCTTAGCAACACTATTTATTTTTAATGGGCATTAAGGGTTTGAATTGCCTCATGCAGGAAATCCAATGATCTTCCACATGTCACATCTAGAAATTCTGAGTTGAAAGATGTTGGACGCTACTGTGGTGTTCAACAGAAGAGGTCAACATAAGGTTTCTTCAGGAAATTCATTATATAATGGCATATTATTTTAGCATCTATATTAACATTACAATTAACACAACAACGCACACCGTGAGAAGTTACTGGACCACTGACATATTCTGCCATTCTGCTTGCACTACTTCAAGCAAAAAGAGAGGAAAAACGTCAGAATACAAGCTGTTTTCAATTCACAAAGGAACAACGTTAAAATGAAAAAAAATTAGATAGGTGTAAAACTGCAATGTATGAACAACCTTCCTTATCCTTAAAGAAGCCATTGGCTTCCTTCAAACACAGTCATAAACTTCAAGATCAGGCATGTAAGAAGAATGAAACTTACCAACATTTCATTCTCCTCTCTCTGCTTTGTTTTCACTTCTTCCGTTCTGCTGCCTTCGAATTCCAGACATCTCTTCTTTCGTTTACTGCTTTGAGCTTCCTGGTCACCACTTGCCGTTTGCTTTTCCCAGTCTAGGTCTCTGTTTTCAAACACCATCTCTAGTGTCTCTACATCTTCAGATACATCATCTAATTCCTTTCTTTTCTTTGGTGCAGGATTTTCACTAAAAGCGACTTTAGTGTCAGTTTTATCACTTGCTAGTTCACCACTTTCCTTTCCAAGCTGGATGTTATTTCCCTTTCTATGCTGTTCTGTTTCACTGCTCCACGCTGATGAAGCTGAGGATTCAGTGCACTTGGAAACAGGCAACGGCCTTTTCTCCAGTTTTGCTAGTTTGGGTACAGATGTTTCTTCTTCTTCAGTTCTTTCCCTTAGCCATTAAGTAATCACAAAAAAGAGAAATTACAAAAATGTCTTTGAATATGATTAGCTGCATCAGCAACATAACAGCTTCCTGAGGTTTCAGTGATGGCATTGTGAAGTATGAACGTAAATACCCTTGAGAAATATCTTTCCCTTTTCAGAAGCTGATCTAAAAATTACCTTTTCATTAACTCTACTTTGAATAAAACGTACGTCACTTGAGCTATGCAGGAACAGCAATAACATAACAATAAGGGAAGTAATGTCAAGAACATACCTTTTCCTAGCTACATGGAAGTAATTTGTAATTGAATTAGACTGCTGACGTGAAGTGCTCTCTCTAGGTTTATCAACTTCCAAAATTTTAGATGGAGAGAGACAATGACTTTTTTGACTAAATCCAGATGTTCTGTTTGCTCGAGGTATCAGTATTCCTGCATTTGCAGTGCCACTTGTACTAGGGTTCTCCTTCACAGCGGCTTGCTGGAGAGCCACTTTTTCTCTCCTCTTTGTCTGAGAAGTCGTCTTCTCTATCTCCATACTATAGCAGAGAGAAAAAATAGTGTATTAGGTGAACACACAAAAAGTTACCACCGAGATACACTGCTGCATAACATTGCTTTTTAAAAACTGACTTGTACTTTGTATGTGCTTATAAACAATGTATTTGTGCTAACAACTGATGCTGTAAAATCTGCTATAATATTTACTTTTCATTATCACAAAATGGCTTAAAAATTCTGAATACAGTTAAGATAGTCAGACATGCAACATCTACATTCCTATTTATTATTCCATATTGTTATTTACCACTTGAAAGCAGAAATCAGCTCACTGCAGACAACTGACAACAATTTACTAAGTGCCATTTTGAACACTGTGCGTCTTTGTCCATGGCACTGATGAAGTTCCTCTACCACAAAAGAGTACTTGATTTGCAAATTTTAGCTTAGAAACTATTTCCATGCATACTTTACCATGTCTGCTCTTCTATTTCTGTATCAGCTACATATAATGTACTGTTATCTGCGGCAGCAGTTGGCATTATGGTTTCATCCACAGCCAAACTCTGAGAAATGGTGGGCCCCGCTCCTGATGCAGTACTTCTAGTTGCAGCTGCAACATCAACACAAGAGAAGAACTGGAAGCTTAATAGCCAATGCTTTTCTTTGCATGTATTATCACACCACCACCCTAACTGATGAAGTGAGACTTTCGGAAAATGGTATTCATGCAGTTTTGATTAAAAAAAAATTATGTGGATTTAGTCCCCTCCCACCCCCCCCCAAAAAAAACCAGCCCATAACTGGAAGAAACCAGGTTCTAAATGACTGAGTTCTAGGGTTTGGTTTTGGTTAAATATTCCACTGAATTAAGAAACAGAATTTTGCCTAAATAAAAATCAAGTACTATGGAAAGTTACTTATTTATATATAGCCATAATATAATATACAAATCATGTGATGCACATTTTATGCAAAACTGTCAGAGAACAAAGTCCACCATCTGTTTACATTTACTTTTTTATCATGATCTGTTAACATAATTATCCTAGGGATTATCCCTAAATATACTAAACTCCTGTTTGTTATCAAAATATCTCATAATAAATGTCTTCTTTGGCCAATTGGCCATAACTAGTTCATCAAAGGAGTGCCTTAAAGCATTGTTTGCTGCTCTGTTTAGTTACTGGTATTTTTGCTCTGTAGAACCAAAAGAAATGCATATAAGCCATCTCTTATATTGTTTGCCCCTTCAATTTTCTTTGTCTTCTCTAAGGATACTAAGGTCCACTATTTTAACATATATATCACATTGTCCTTCTAGATATTTTTTTAATTATAATTCACCACTCACTCCCTTACAATTTTCCTGCATCTCATTCTGATAAAGTCTATGACAGTATTATCCTTTGAGCTAAAATTAGAGGAAGAAGTCTCGCTTATAATCCCTGTGATTTGCAGCATGTACATGAAATTTTCTGATAACCTCCAAACACTAGACAAATAAACTGCAAGCACAGCAAGCTTAAAATACCATAGACAGTCTTTCAATGTAAGTTGATCAGGTAATTCAACTTTCATCTAACTGGATCATTCAGATAGGAAAACAAGACTCAGCATTTCTAATTTATTCAGCTGTCCACTATGTTAATAGCATTAAATTCAATGTGAGAATTCATTTATTTTGTATTGTTTTCTAAACTTCAATGGATAGACAACAGACCACATAGAAACTATTCATACAAGAACTCTAGTCAATCGAAACACTTATCAGGCCTCTGCCAGTATTACTGCCATACCTTTCTCTCTTCAAAATCCAATTTTGAATAAGCAATGCTCTTATATGTAAAGACAAATTCATGGTGGTTTTTTTTTGCTGTTTTTTTTTTTTTTTTTTTTTTAAGTTTTAGGATTTACTACCTGATCTATCACTTCATAAAAAAAGAGTAGAACCTAAGATTATACACATAATTCTGACAATTTCATAGAAACAAACTGCATTCTAACTGCTTTGGAAACAGCATGAAAATTAGACAAAAAAAAAATCTTGTCTCCCAAAGACTTTTTCTGCTGTTGTACTGGCAAATATAACTTATGCTTCAAGATTAAACACGGAATGTACACTCCCCAAACTATCACTTTAGCAAATGTAGCAATGCTGCCTCATTGTCTTGACTTGTTACTTTCAGATGAGGTTTGATTTTGAACTGGAAGTTCAGGGTGGGGGGGGAGGATTTCCCTAAAGCAAATTCTTTTGTGTGCAAAGAAGGCAAGCCTTTACAAATTCATTTGGTTCTTATTCTCTAGATTTCTAACGTCAACCTATTAACTCATTTCCCCAGTCTCTTCATACAAGCTCGAATAGCTTAGAATCCACAACTACTATACACAAGGATTTAGCAGCCACTAAAACTGCGAACTTCGGAACATTGTTTTAAAATATCTTTCCTTGAAACATCAAATAACTGCTTTTTCCTTTAACTTTAGATGTTACTTTTTTTTCCATCATTTTCAATGTAGCCTATAGTAAGCTGTCAAAAAAAAACATTTATCTTTTCAGATTTCAGATTTGCATACATTTTTCATGCAGTGTCATTCTATTTTAGTGGTATTGCAGAATAAAAGAACCTTAGCATTATTACCTGATGCCCGTACAAAAAGAAATGCTGCTTCTTTATTGCTGTTAAATTAGTACCACCCTTTTTCCAGTTACCTTTGTTATCAGGTTGCCTCTGAGGGTTGCAGTATCTTTCTGTAGACATGAAGATAACTGCCAATCCAATTTCTGCTTCAGGAATAGCCCTGAGATTGTTGCTGTTAACATACAGATAAAATCAACACAGATAAAAATAAGTTTCTCGATACAGATTCAAAGCTGAAGAGGCAAATGAGCACATCTATGTCAAGGTACAAAACGCTCATCATCTCCACTGTACTACAGCCATGAGAAGAGCTTGAATGTAGATGTTTTCTCTGTTTAGCAGGGAAATTCATGGTGACTAGGCTTAAGTATTACATTAACGGTTGGGATTGTGTTTTCTTTGATTGTTTATTATAGCACTATAAAAATACTAACATCTACAAAACAGGTAGCTTGCTCTCTCTCTCTCTTTCTCTCAAGAAAAAACACCATATATATATATAGAACACAAGCTGCCTTTCACAATCATTATGTGCAAGTAGATAGATAGCAATGAGCCACATGGCCTCAGTGTCCCCCATATTTTATGGAAAACATGAAATATGTATGACTATTGGAAAAAGAATCAAATATGATATATCCCCCATTTTTAGAATATATTCATTTTTTAACTTTTTTAAACAGCAGGAAGAGAGCTTGCCTTCTCTAATTTCAAACCAGCTCAATGAGTAGAACCTCCCCCCAAAAACCACCCAAATCTCTAACTGCCAAATCCTTTCTTTCCTGCGTCAAGAAATTTTAGCTACTGTGCTATGTACTTAATAAAGAAAACAACGTCCATCTGAGTATACTACTAGTGCTTCCGTTTGTACGCAAATACAATGACTAAAATCACAGCAGAAATTCTAAAATAATCCCCTCTCCGTGCATGAGAACAACTATTCACCTTTCCAAGACAGTCAGAATAGAATCAGTCCAATTTCTCATGGACTCAGATCCTAGGATCTGAGAGTTTGTCATCCCAACATCAACAACACAAACTTCAGGAGAAACCAGTAAAGAAGTTTCTTTTCTTCCCTCCGTCATCAGTTTTGCTTCTCCTCCTCCAAGAATAATTGCTGGACCCAGCTTCTTGTGCTAAGAAAAGAATGCAATTAAAAAATCTTAAAATACAGTCCACTGAGAAGTACGCTAACGTACTAGCACAAATCTCATTGCTCAAGTATTAATGCAGAAGTGATGTGTTCTGTTTCTACTCCGCATTTCATCTTACTTAGGTTGTTGTCTTGTAAAAAGATAAAATATACAGATATCTTTCCTGATAAGTCTGAATCCAGAGAAAACAGAATATATGCTTAGCTGTCCCCCAACATCTTTGCAGTGTTAAGCCCAGTTACCTGCTTGGCAGTCAGAAATACAAAAGTTTTTCCACTGAATATTTTTTTCCTTTCAGGATGCCCAGATAAATCCAGGTTATCAATACCAATGGAAGGCTCATCAACTTGAGGATAAAAGCTGTAAAAACCAAAGAGTGAAGTTACAAAATTGAGATTTTTATATCAGTACTGATGAATAGTCCTTTCTGTTTTAGGTTAAAGCTAGGAAGTTAAAACAGTGCACTGCTTTGTTTCTGTTAAAGCTATTTATATAAATTTTTCTTCAAGGGATGAGAGAAAACAGAACCTCTCATTTGTCAATATCTAAGCTTAGACCAACACTGTCTATCTCAGTAAGTAAATGAACAACAGTTTGGGGAAAGTATTCAGCCTTCCTATCTTAAAACATCAACTCTCCAGACGTCTACATTCTCCACTAACAACACTGACAAAGTAGATTGCTATCTTATTCTGTGCTTGCCCTAGCTAAGGGGGAACTCCACTCAAAAACAGACATCTTGCTCCCTCTAGCCTTCACTTGGGACAGCCACTCCTGTTTCTCTTGTACCTGAGGGAGAACATTGTGTTCTACCGTGCTACATGACAGTCTACTGATGTGACAGAAAATAAGCACGCTTTTCCTCCTGGTGACATAGAGAACTGAAAACGACCTTGTGCTTGGGGCTCAGATTAGGTAGAACTGAAACCCTAATCTGAAGTTCCGTGATCTCAACTCTAGTTAATGACAGCACGTACACATCATTAAAAAAAAAAATACCTCTAGAGTAAAGACAAGCATTTTACTGATAATTTCACAGCAGTATTTCCAGGCTCTCAGAGCCACACGTTCTCTACTACAGCAGACCACGGTGAAGGTGTATACTCAAAAGGAGTGAGAACATCGGTGCACAGTTTGTGCACATACTCTGGCAGAGCCTATAATGACTTATCATTATCCTGATCACTGATTACACATCCTGACTGCTGAAACACAATCCCAGAATCTGATTTAACAGCTCAAGAAATGACATATACACATGTATATGTGTATGTATAAACAGCATCTGGAAACTAAGGAGTATTTGCTGTCCACTGCTCCAGGCTGGCACCTGTGCTGCTCTAAAAAGGCACAGCCATGTTCTGTAACAGACACTTGCCACGTAACAAATGCAGGTTACAGCAAATTCCTGCAGCTCTGCTTCCACTGCCATGTGTGCACCACTGCGGTGCTTCCCCTATGTCTAGCTGCCCCCTTTTCCCTTGTCATTAAAATTAATCTACCACTGGCTATCACCAGACCCACTGCAGAAAATAAATTAAATCTTCATGTCATGGCACAGATGTATGTATATCCACATATATATAAAAGCAACAAAGTCACCCCTGTTCTTATTCACTTATTTCCCCCAACTCAAATGTCTAGTTTGCAATATCCACCAGGTTAAAAAGAATACATCCAGAAAAACCATAGCATCTTCAATGTCTTTAACTTCACTGTTCAGTTACTGTTAAGCAACACTAAAGCTCAAAAAAGTTGACATTTTCAAATCATACAATGGCTTGCGTTGGAAGGGATCCCAAGGATCATCAAGTTCCAACCCACCTGCCACAGGCAGGACCACCAACCTCCTTATCTAGACAAGGTTGCCCAGGGCCCTATCCAACCAGGTCTTGTACGATTCCTGGGACAGAGCATCCACAGCCCCTCTGGGCAGCCTGTTCCAGCACCTCACCACTCTTTCTGTAAAGAATTTCCTCCTTACATCCAATCTAAACCTTCCCTCCTTGAGCTTAAAGGATACCCCCTTGTCCTATCGCTGTACACCCAAGTAAAGAGTTGATTCCCCTCCTGTTTATAATCCCCTTTTAAATACTGGAAGGCTGCAACAAGGTCTCCTCACAGCTTTCTTTTCTCCAGGCTGAACAAGCCCAGCTCCCTCAGCCTGTCTTCACAGGGGAGGTGCTCCAGCCCTCTGATCATCTTTGTGGCCCTCCTCTGGACCCTCTCCAACAGCTGCACATCTTTCCTGTATTCAGGGCCCCAGACCTGGACGCAATACCGTAGATGGGGCCTCATGAGGGCAGAATAGAGAGGGACTATCCCTTCCCTGTCCCTCCTGGCCACCCCTCTTCTGATGGAGTCCAGGACACCATTGGCTTTTCAAGCTGCAAGAACACACTGCTGGCTCACGTTCAGTTCTTCACCCACCAGGACCCCCAGGTCCAAATGCCAAGTATTTGCTTTTCAAAGCCTTTCAAAGCATACAAGAAGTAGAAGTGACAAAGAAAATGTACCCATGAAATTTATCTTTTACAGATACACCACGCAAATTTCTGTCCTGCATAAGTCATGTGTTCATGCTTAAAAAAAAAAAAGAAAAAAAATCCACTTTATCAAGGTAAAAATAATAGCGATACAGGCTCAGATGAAATTCTGTCATACAATAAAGGGATTATTTCATACTTTTCTGTGTGGACCACAGAAGGCCGTTATTTATTCCAAAGGCCCAAAAGGTCACAAAGTGACCAAAATGACTATTATTTGTTCCGAAGTAAAAATACTCAGATTATTTTAACAGTATTTGATTCTCACATAGTGAAGACTAACTCACATTAGTCTCAGTCTGTCAAAAGAAAAAAAAAAAACAATAAAAATCTGTTCTTTGGGTCAAGTTAACTTGCTCTGATCAAAACTTACAAGCTCTTTTCTCATGTGATGTTGTCTACGACAACGTAATAAGGCTTCCCTTCCGTCCACACCTCCGCGTGCGGGGCATACGGGACGCATACACAGTATGTAACGCCGAAATGCCAATTTAATGCTGCGCAACAAGGCTATTTATACCCGTACACGCAACCGCCCTGGATACCCGTGACCCTAGAGCCCTCCCCTGGTGTACGCAGGCACTGACCATTTCATCCCACAACTCCCCCCTCTTTAACAACCCCTTTAATATGTTCCCTTTTTGGTTCCCAGTTTCCCCAATTATCCCTGCAAGGCCTAAGCGCGTCTTATATACATATACTAGGCAGGGGAGGTCCTATCGCGTCACATCCCACACGCTTGGTCACCTCCTACTACATTCTCTCCTCCCATGCCTGGAAAAGCCTTGCCCCATTACAGCGCGATCGCAAAACTCCTAGGACCCTTGTAACCTATCTCCCAACTAACTTATCTACTGCTTAAGCTCTAATGTTCACACATTGTACGAGTGCGTACTTCATCATTAACTACTTAAGACTTAACACAAGCGTTCGCGTAGCCTATGGTATTCCATGCACCGATCAAAGGCTTGCTCCATCATTCTTTGTAAGCACTGCTGCAAACATCCCATCAAGCATGGTAAGCAAAATGCAATGCAAATAAACACTAAGAGCAATATACCGACTACTTTAAGTATCTGGGTGACCCACGGCCCAAGTCCACCAAACAGGTTTTTCAGCCAATCGCCAAATGGTTCATGGTCAACCGTTATCTTCTGCGTATGTTCTCTCATCCACACCAGCTTCTGGTGTATAGACTTGCTGTGATCAGATAGATTGAAACAACACATGCCTTCCATATCCTGACATCTGTGGCCTTGAGCCAGAAGGAGGAAGTCTATGGCGGCTCTGTTTTGCAACACTGCATGTCTGACGTTGTCCACATCCATGAGCAGCTCACTCAATACCTCTGTAGTGGCGTTTGCCTGCTTGACTGACCAACAGGCCAATCGCTCGATTTCCCGCAAGGCATGTGCTGCAGCGACACCAGGCGTTAGGGCTGAAGCAAAGATACGTGCCGTGACACTCCATAACTTAACATCATCACTGCAATCCTCTCGGAGCGTATGTGCACTTAACCCCCTGCTCACAGGGGCCACACGCTGGCCCAGGTGAGGACTGTGGGAGGTGCAAGTGCAAGGAGTGCATGTATCCCAGGACCCTCCCATCGTGTTGGATCTGTGACAAACAATATCTTTGCTCAGCCCAGAAAGTGGTCACGCTGCGTGAAGGGCCTCTTCTATCATTGCTCCAACGGTGACAAGGACAACTGCGCTGACGACCCCTCTTTAAGGGCATGGAGCCGCCCTTTCAGGAGCTGATGTGCACGCTCCACTATTGCTTGCCCTTGGGAAATATGCGGGATCCCAAACACATGCCGGATGCCCCAAGTGCGGCACCAGGCCTCAAAACAATGGCTCTTGTAGCCCAGTCCATTGTCCGTTTTTTATCTCTGTGGGAACCCCCCATTATCGCGACTGCAAGGCGTAATGCCTTGACACAGTCGCGCCCTTTCTGTCTTGTCTGGGAGGAAGCCCATAGCATACTGTGACAGCAGATGCTTTCATACGCTGCGACAAAGCCTGTGTTATTTAATTTGTTTTCTTCTTTTATACGGCTTGTGTGGATATCCACCATTTAATGAGCAAATACTCAACTATCTCTGAAAGACCAAATCACTCGTGGAGAATACACATTCATTTCAAAAGAATGGAAACACGTACCCGATCCGGCATTTGTGGAGAATGCCGTTGTCAACGGTTTAACGGGCGTTAGGCCCGATTCCATGACGAAGGGGACGGGGGACCCACAGGCCCACGTCCCGGGAAAAGGGGAAAGGGGAAAAGGGTAGGGAGATGGACCTGAGAGCAAAGAACAGCGGCAACAATCTGAGGAGAAACAAACTAATTTACTAAATAAGATATCGGAATGCAAAACAACACACTATAATACAATATAATTACAATTTAAGCTGATAAATCCAATGCAGAGAGAGAGAATGTCCCAAAATCAAGGTAGGCCTTACTCTACTACCGACGATAAGATGGCTGGAGAGCGAGGTGCTGCCAAGACGAGAGACGGGCGGAAAAAGGGACGAGGTCTCGTGATGTGCAAGTTTTTATACTGCGAGCTTTTATCTTTTCCCTCCGGCTGGAAAATGGTAACAGAGGAGCAAAGTACCGTGGGGACTGTAGTAGTCCTTCTCTTCTGAGAACCAGGTATATCCACTACATGATGTTATGATGTGGAATACCAATAACCGAAAATCACAAAACCATGACAGCCGTAAAAGGCGATGAGAAATGAGCTTTGATTCTGCAGTTTGTAGGCTGCTCCTGACAGCATCCAGCAGAAGAGCAACTGCTGGTTTGGGCTTCCCGTGAGCAGGCGCTGCTGCCTGCCTGCTGGGCAGACTTTTCTGCTGGCTGCTGTAAGACTGGAGGGATCCTGATGCCTATTTGCTAAAACCTGGATGTCGGGCTCTATGACAACTTTCGCCCCAGCGAGGGCTAAGAGGTTGCGTCCCAGCAACGAGAGCGGGATGTCCAGGACATAAGGCCGAATCGGTCCTGCCGTCCGCTCCTGCCCATTGTCCTCCCACGAAAAGAGGACGGGATAGTGACTGCGGTGGCCCATCACAAAACCCCCCACCCCACTAACAGAGCGCGGGAGTATTTCCAGGGCCCAAGAGGAGAGCCACACAGCTGTTGAAATAGTGGTGACATCTGCTCCGGAATCGATTAGAAAGGAAATGGTTTTCTGGTTCGGATTTGGCTGTGTCAGGCCTTGAATCAAGACTTGTGCTTTAAGTATGGGTCTGTTCCCTAAGTCAAAACTGTCTTGAACCAATGGTACGTCAGCCTGGCTGGCAGATTGTCCCTCTTCTATGCCTGATTCCCCCACTAGGCGGAATGTAGCTAGCTCCTTCCCCGGTGCACAGTATTGGACGGGTACCTCAAGACCCTGCTCCAGGGCCTTGGAGCCAGCAACCCAAACCGCCGCCGGCGACTTTATTCGTGTTCCTGGTCTGGTCCAGGCCACGGTGCGGCCCAGGCCTGCGGATTTTGTTTGACAGTCGGGGGGACCCACTGCTGTTGTCGAGGGGTCGGTCCCCCATCCCCCCCGACCTTCCCGTTTCCCAACGGCCCCTTTGTAGCTGACGCTCCAGTCTTCCTTTGTGTGCAGTCTTTTGCCCTATGCCCTTCTCCCCCGCACACCCAACACCGAATGGTACTTCCCCCTCCTGTTTGTCCCCAGCCCTGTGAGCAGTTGCGAGCAAAATGCCTTCCCTTTCCGCAACGGAAGCAGACGTCCGGTGTGGTTTGGACTGTCATCGCTTGCAAAGCTGCTGTTACTCCAGCAACCTGCTCTGACAAAACCGCAGCCAATGGCTGCGCCTCTTGAGCTCGACCGAAAGCACAGCTACGCGCTATAAGTTCCCCTGCTGTGGCTGTGGCATGAAGGGCTGCAAGAGCAGCCTTGTACTCTGGAGCTGCGCTCGAACGTAAACATTCTCACAGCACTATTTCCTGAGTTTCCGGGGCAGGTTGCTACTCGAGATAGCTGTCTGTACTCGGTCTGCAAAGGAGCCGAAATGCTCTCCAGGTTTTTGTCTAATATAAAGATAACTTGGCGACCCACTAGTAAGCGTATGCATCCGCTCAAGGGCTCGCCTACCCAAATCTGCCGCTGCGACAAGAACGGTGGCTGGCAAGATCAGTTGTTCCAGAGGGGTACTCCAATTACCCTTTCCTGCGATGGCATCCGCTGGGATGTTGTGTAGAGGATGAGCTGGGTCTGCCTGCGCACGAGCTCGCAAGCTGTTTACCTCCTCCTGAATGTATGCCTCAAAAATCGGTACCTGCGCCAGGGTGAGGCACGCCCGTGCACACTGTCACCAATCAAAAATCAGCGGGCCACTAAGACTAATAGTGTCCAACAGGACCTGCGCCTGCAATCCGGTAAGACCTCCCTCTTGGATCGCTTTTCTTAACTGCATTAGCATTTTGTAATCTACAGGTTGCCACTGGGGACCCTGCGGTCCGCCAACAAAAACAGGATAGCAAGAGCGTGGCATGGGCTCAAGCTCGCATCCGGAGAGCATGCACTCCTGAGCACGAATAACCCAGCGCTCACCGGCTCTGTGAACTTGCTCCCACGCCCGCCCCCGCCGTCTCCTTTACCCTTCAGATGGCAGGTCTACGCAAAGGCGACCCCCCTCCTCCCCTGAGGAATTGGTCTCGTCATCCGCCCAACGTCTTTGGGACCCCTCTACCCTATCTTTGGAGCTAGTAATCCGCCTTGAGGTCAAGGGGAGAGGCTGCTCCACAGGGCTAGATCCCGGCATCCTCCCTTCACCTACGCCCAGCGCAGCTGAACCACGGGGAGCTGCACCATAGGGCGGAGGCGCCACTGTAAAAGCCTGGACCGGCCAGGGGGCTGAAGGAACGGGAGCCCTCGGGAAACATGTCAATGTTCCCTTCAGGTTCATAGACCAAAACTGCCCATCGTCTGAGGTCTGCACCCCTGGGGTCGCCTGTCCTTGCCTTGGCGCCCCTAAAGGGGCTAAAAGCGGAGCTTCCGTCCCCGTCTCTTCCCCTGACTTGCCCGTCTTGTTTTCCTCTCCCTCCGACCATTCCCTTCCCTGCTCTCCATTGGTTTTGGCTGTCTCAGTGTCATCAGGCGTCCCCGATAACACTTGACGTGCCGTGGCATCGAGATGCCGCTCGTCTTTCACTTTCTGTATCACACTTCTCACCGTCCCCAGCACAGGGATGAGCCCCAGTGCCTCTTTGTTTCCCGCACTTGCCCCTTCCCATAGCTCCTGACCTGTCTTCTCTAAAGCCACTTTCTGTAGACAATCTGTCAGGGACTCCGCACACTGCTTGCGCAGTGTGTGAAGGAGTGCAAGGCACTCCTTCTTATGTAGTGTTATCCCTACTTCCTTGGCCAAGGATTTCAGCATACTCACCACCTCCTGCACGCCGAGCCCCATCATGGCTCCAGCTTCTCGGCACCTTGCTCGCACCCAAAATCAGCCGTTCGGCGCCTTGCTCACGCCCAAAATCATGTCAGGGTCACCAGATGTTGTCTACGACAACGTAATAAGGCTTCCCTTCCGTCCGCACCTCCGCGTGCGGGGCATACGGGACGCATACACAGTATGTAACGCCAAAATGCCAATTTAATGCTGCGCAACAAGGCTATTTACACCCGTACACGCGACCGCTCTGGATACCCGTGACCCTAGAGCCCTCCCCTGGTGTACGCAGGCACTGCCCATTTCATCCCATAATGTGACAAGTGACAGAGTGAAAAAAAATGATCTCAAGATGTGCCAAGGGAGGTTTACATTGGACATCAGAAGTACTTTTTTTTTCACTGAGAGTGGTCAAGCGTTGCATCAGGGAGCCCAGCAAACTGGTGGAACCCCCAACCCTGGAGGTATTTAAGAGACAGGCAGATGTAGCACTGAGGGACGTGGTTTAGTAATGTGATGTGGCAGGTAAGGTTGGATTGATGGTTGGACTTCGTGTTCTAGGAGGTCTTTTCCAAACTAAAGGATTTTACAGTTCTATGACTAAACTCATAATCTAACCGTTTGCTGGAAAAAATATTTTTTTATAATGAAATAATGTTAGTATGGTGTCTTTCACACAAATCTAATTTTCTTCATTTTAATGTGTCAACTCCCAAGAGAATTTAAATGGTGCTTCAGCCATATCACCATAGAGATTGCTATAGCAACCTCTCTCAAAACAAGCTCCTGTCTTGAGCTAGAAACATCTCTAAGCATATAATCAAATCCAAGAGCTCACTTTACAAGTCTAGATATGAGAAGAAAATTACCTAAAGATTAAAATGGTAGGCATTCTTCCACAAATAAAGCGACTGTAATGCACATATTCTGTCAAGTATCAGCAAATAAGTGTGCAATTATTTGATAATCTAACTCACATAAAATTAATTCTGCGATACTGAAACCAACACTTACCTTTCAGGAGTTGGCAATTGTTGCCTGGACTGAACAGCTTTGATTAATTCATTAAAAAACTCTGGTTTTATAATCAGTCGTCCACAAATCAAAGCACATATTGTCTGAGAAGAGAGAAAATACGTATTTATCATACAGAAAAAGCCTAACTAGAATACGGTTCAACTGACTGTAGCTTTATAATATCTTAGATCACACAAACATCTGTACACAGATGTCACATCTGTGTGACGTGAACAACACACAAATATAACTGTACTTGATTTTCCTATGGAAAAAAAAGTCAGTTTTACTTCTAACTGCACAGTTTTTAGCCGCTGTCTTGACCAAAATTATGAAAATGTACACGGCAACTAATGAAAATCAGCAACGGTCTTCTCAAGAACTAAAGCTCCAATACACAAAGTGATGACACTATGTGCTGTTGTTGTTTTGGTTGGGTTTTTTTTGTCCTGTTTTTCTTTTTTCTTTTGTCCACAAGGTGACTAAATAAACATCAATACTCAATTTGTACAATTAGACTGGATATAACCAGTGAACTCGAAATTGTAAAGGCTAAACATTCTTCCCAAATAAAGTGCACTCCTATGAAACTATCTGAAAGTTAACATAAAAACTAAAAGATTGTGACAAGCAAGATGAAAAGTAATAAAAACTCTGTCCTTCATTCAAAAATAGAAAACATTGTAAAAAATGGAAAAAACAGTATACATCAAGCCTCTACATTAGGCTAATACTTGAATGATAATTAAAATAAAGAGTAAAATCTAAGCAAATACTGTCTGATTAGACAGATGTACTTTGTACAACTAGAACCACGTTAACTTTAATGTTTCTATTAACTTAGATATGAAGTTCCATAATCCAAAAGAAATAAATTGTGTGGGCTCTCACCAAAAGAAAATGATTTTTTTGTTGTTATTTTTTTAACCATCCCAGTACCCTCAGTAGGCTGATACTAGCTATTCCTCCAGGTGAGCTCTCTGATCCAAATTACTATATGGGTGTATGAAAGGCACAGCCAGCACAGGATAGGGAGCTAGAGTACAGTGGGAGGAGACTCAATATACTCACTAACTGTGGAACTGAATCGGTGAGAAATTTAATAAAGTAGTAAAAGAAAGACCAGACAAAACAAACAAACAAACAGAGGACAACTGCACACACAAAAGAACCAACCAACCAATAAGGCAATCTTTATTAATGATAGGATTTTCCACAAATGCTACAGCAAAACGGAGAGGAAAAAAGATTTTTCTTCATTTCTCTAAATTTCTTCATTTTCAAATACCCTGTTCCATTTTTACTTCATTTTAAAATGGCATTTTGGCCAGAGAGACACCTCTCTCTCTCCCTCCCTTAAGCAATTTTTTTTTCCCATTTTCTCTCCTTTCAACATGCATCTCTTATAAATTTAGGAAAGCTGACTTCACAGAGGAAAATGCTGTCTAACTGAAATAAAACAAAGCTTTGCCACGATCTTGAGCAGGTCTAGAATTTAATTTCACATTCGTTGGAAAATGTCAAACCAACCTGATCCACATGCAAAAACTCAACATACCTTAACGGTAATTTTTACTGATGCCATTACAAGGTGAGTACATTCTTTTGTCCATTCATTCACAACAAGCCCTCCGAGCTGCTGGATGGCTTCATTTAAAGAAGTTTTCTGAGCGACATCTAAACATGAGGAGCACACAACTAAAGATTCATATTCCACTCTGCAAAGAACAAGTGAAAGAGAAATGCTTTAGTAACTGTGGCATAGCATTATGATGAACAAAGCTGTCTTATGAATCACTTCTGTGTCACAGGGAATTCCAATAAATAAATAAACAAACAGATCCCTGTAATTCTTGTACAGATCAAAGACTGTGCTTTAAAATTTCCTGATGAAAGTAAATAACTGATTTTTATTCAGAAAAATAAACAGAATTTTAATTTGATGTTTGAAATGTCTATTCTTGAGACTTTCTGATCTCAAGAAAGAGCACAGACATCAGTGCTTCAAGAACAGTGCAAGGTTTCAGATCCAGAAATACTGGAAAAAAAATGCAGCATGAATTTCCAAAAGCAAAGAGCAGGTTCAACAGAAGAGTTAATTAACAGATTACTATTTGGAAGGCATGAGTTTTGTAGAATGCAAGCTCAAGAAACTTTTTTCTAAGACTGCTCTTACACTTGAACATATGCCTATTTGTAGATCGTCCACTTAGAATTGCAGAGTATCAGATTCTACAATTTGATTCAGTGTAGGCTACAAAGGAGAAAATCTTTATACAATCTTTCAGGCATGGAAGTCATGATGTGACACATCTTCTAAAATGCCAACGGTAAATAAACTACATTTTTCTTAATAAATTAAAATTGTATCTCAAAATGAATTATTATAAAAATATGTACTACAAAAGGGTTTCAGAAGCAGGATGCAGAACACAGGAAAGTATTATTTATTTCCTCTGCTTCCTAAAAACTCGACCTGTAAATTTCCTTAGCGTTCTGTTACTCACCAAGTTGTATGATGTGCTAAAAACAGCCTTTTTGAAAGCTGTTATTTTCTACTTAGTATGTTATTATCAGTCTGAGTACTTCTTACCTAAACTTGCTCTCAAAGACTCCAAAATTGACTCTGTCACCAGACTGCAAAGGCCTTGAAGTGCCACTCAGTTTTGATCCATTAACAAACGTACCATACTTGGAGGTGTCTTTTATTGTTAACACAGGGACTGAAACAGACTGGCTCTGAAAATAAACATAAATAAGCTTTGATAGTTTATCAGAAACAGGTTACATAAAAGGAATTCTGATTGATCGGCTTTAAAATATCCAGAGAAATTGCAGCATGTAACTGATAGTAAAGTGCTGCCTGCTAGTTCTCTTTGGAACATTTTTTTTCCCACAGTCCTCTAATCAAATCCAGAATTAATGATGTGGAGTGAAACACGCGTTCCAGAACCAAGCCTGCAGTAGTACAACTGAAGCACTTACCAGAACCAAGACCTAAAGTTTTTCTACAAACTAAAATGTAATTGCATAATTTTCCTGCTATGATTACTTTAATACAAATTCCTAATCAACTTTCACTCTGGGATAAAAGGAATGCCCATATAGCCTGGACCATTAGAACTATGTCAATGCATTTTTTCAGTACAGACAAGCAACCCAGAGAAAAAAAAAAATCAAGACTAAGAAAAGACAGGCGATCAATGGTTCTACTCCAGCTGTACTGTCATGGTATATTAGGTTAACATTGCAGTGTATTTTTAATGCAGTAAAATGCTGGCTACTTACATGGGTTGTTTCAGGACGACTTACTGTCAGAACTGCATGACTTCGACTGATTGATTGATCATCTTGAATTAAAATAGCACAATTTTTGCGTCCAACAACATATTCGGTACCAACTAGAAGTCGAAACGGCTCCCCTGAATATAAACAACAGACAGAAAAGTATCAATTTACAAGAAACTCTGAAACACCCAAAGCACTTAGGATCAATTCAGAAGTTTGTAAAGTATCTAATCCTTGTCTATACCTTTCCACATATGATTTATTAGTCTGACCAGAATCACATTTAAGTGTTTCAGACAAAAAATGCCTCGAGACGCCTTTTGCCATCTAGATTGCTTAAGAGTGCATGGCTTGAAGATATCCAAAGTGTGTTGGCCACCTATGAGCAGTGAATCAGAAGGTTTTCTTGATGAAAATGAATGAATTAGAGATCAAATTCTAGTTCAAATAACTGTGAAAATAAGAACAGTGCAGAACTCATCATCCTGACTATGAAGGCAATACCAATGATTTGGCTTTTGCTGCAGTTTTCCAGACAGTAAGAGATCAAACTGTTCATTTCAGTACAAATGGATAGTGCTGTCACTAAGATGTAAACCAAGCATCCTTGTCACTCCCAATGAAGTAGGAAACAAAAAGCAGATGGAGTGGTGATGTGACTGCTTTTTATAAGTAAGAGAAAACATTTAAGTGAAAAAACTTGCTTCTACATTATGAAATACTCATCATCAAAATTGATCAATAAATCACAACTCCTATGGATAAAGAAGCTGAGGAAGAACGGTGCAATGATAATTGTCTTAAAACTGCACTCATTCAATAAACAACACAACTTTTCAAGTTCAACACTTGGTCCCTGAAACATCAACGTAAAAGTCAGACATCATTCCTGGAAGCAGACACTGAGTGCCCTCTGCCTCCGGGCTCAGGTCCTGCAGGGCAGCACCGCGCTGGCTCCGCTGGAGGCAGCAAGCCTGGGAGACATGCCCAGTAAGGCTAAGAGGGCACATCAGCCCCATCGCCAGCAAGGCTATCAGGGCACGGCCTCCGTGATCAGGGTTCCAGTGAAAAAGGGAACCATGCAGGGTATCGGCATGGAAACCGAAAGTCGGGCCTCCAGGCGAGCCGGCTTCCCAGGGAGGAGGTGGTCGGGGCCGGCCCGAGCCAAGGCGCGGGAGGGGCGTGGAAGGGCCCCAGGCCCGCAGTGCCCTCACCTGGTCCTGCGGCGGGCACCAGCTTCCACATCCTGCAGCCAGCGGGAGCTCAGCGGTGGGGGGCTGCGGCTCACCCGGCGCTCCCCGCCCACACGGCGGCCGGGCCGGGAACGGAGAGCCGGTAGCTCCCTGCCGCCCGCCCAGCGAGAGCGGAGAGCGCCGCGTAGCGGCGGCGGGAGAACGGCACTGCCGGTACAGCCACTACAGCCGGTCCCAGCGGGCATGCGCGGAGCCACGGCCAGGGCTCGGCCCGCCCCGGGGTAATAGAGTCATAGAATGGTTTGTGTAGGAAGGGACCCTTAAGATCACCTAGTTCCAACCCCCTGCTATAGGCAGGGACACCTCCCTCTGGACCAGGTTGCTCACAGCCCCATCCAGCCTGGCCTTGATTGCTTCCAGGGAGGGGGCATCCACAACCTCTCTGGGCAACTTGTTCCAGTGTCTCACCACCCCCACAGTAAAGAATTTCTTCCCAATATCTAGTCTAAATCTACCCTCTTCCAGATTTAAACCATTTCCCCTCATCCTGTCACTACATGCCCTTATAAAAACTCCCTCCCAGCTCTCCTGTTGGCCCCTGAAAGGTACTGGCAGGCTGCTGTAAGGTCCCTCTGGAACCTCCTCCAAGCTGAAGAGCCCCAGCTCTCTCAGCCTGTCCTTACAGCGGAGGTGCTACAGTTCTCTGATCATCTTCTGGCCCTAATCTCCATGTATGATGACTTTAAGCATTCTTTGTCATTAAATTTTACCTTTTTATATTTTCCCTCCTGCATTTCCTCTGAGATGAATGGCCCCAGTTCCTTAATACCTTTTGGGACAAGTTTTCTTCATCATCTGTGCTTGTTTTTTCAGTCCCTCATAATTTTGCAATTTCCATTTTGCACTAGGGTGACCAGAAATTTATGATGTATCGTAAATGAGGCTATATTTCAGCTTTCTATACTTAAATATTCTCTGTACTGTTCATGATTTCATCTTACTTATCCTTTTGGCTTGGCTTTTGTGATAACAATCTCATATGACAAATCATCATAAGAAACCGTATGAATCCTGTAAACCATATTATAATGTTTATACTCTCCATTTCCCTGCATTTATCCAATTTTATTTTCTGCTACTGCATTTTCCTGTTGATTCCCATTTACCTTCTAGACTTCTTGAGTTTCTCACTGCTTCTCTGATCCTCACTGACCAAAGGACTGCCTGTCCTTTAAGTTTTTGGTTCTCCGCGTATTCCTTTATTTTTCTGATCATAAATGATTCACCAGGGTTCGAAACTTAATTTCCTCAGTGACTACCAGCACAGAAAGAGGCCTGTCAGATACCCATATAGGTTACAGGCTTAACTCAATTGAAATAGCACCGCAGTCCATCAAGCCCAGTGAAACAGTATCTAAATAGAATATTGAGGTGATCCACCATTCGTCTTTTACCCTGAACAGAAACATAGATCTGAACCATGACCATGTCTTAAGTGTCCCAGCTTTCTCTATATTCACCCTCGGCTGAGGATTTTTTTCTTAGTAGCCTTTTGTTTCAACAGTTTCTTGGACTATTCCTAAACTTTCTCATGAAGGGTTAATGTTTCTTTCATTGGGGTAGTTTGAGTAGCAGAAACTGTAGGAATACAAGTTTACAAGCACCATCACACCTGGCCAGGCACTTGAAAGCCCGGCTCATGTTTGCCAACACTTACATACTCATTTCCTCATGATATTTCTATAACACATTATTGAGGCAATTATCACTGCAGAAAACTAGTGCTAGTTAGACACTTTCAGACCATGCTGTTCTAAGTGTTAGTTTTTAATGATTTTTTTTCACCTACAGGTGTTACATTTACATTCTTACAATTGCTCAAGTTACTCCACAAAATTAAAATTAAAAATATTGGGCATTTTCTGCCCTGTAACCCTCCCAACTTGTTGTAAACCAGAGATTGGATGCTTGAATATTTAATGTATTCTTAAACTCTTCCTATACTCCTAACTAAGTACCATTTGAACAGAAATAAGATTTATAAAGTGGAATAATAGCTTTTTAGACAAATTTGATTTCCTTGTAAAATGCAGTCTTCTTTCACTTACACTTCTAGATCATGAGACATGAAGGTTGTACATATATGTTGTATATACCTTTACGTACTCGTCTGCTTTCTGGTCTTTGAGACACAGTGGATCACAATCATAAGCTGTGCAGTATCAGCCCTACTTGAGAATCCTAACTAGCAGATTGTTTTGCCACAGCGTTTCTTCATATTCATTAAAATAAACAATGCCTTTCTCCAGAAAAGACCCCCAAGGCCTGGCCCGAGAAGCACCGTGCTGATGGTACATACAGAAGACACACGGACTCCTTTCACTGGAGCCACAAGATAAGCACACACAGAAAAACAGCTATTTTTGTGAGTCTTTCTAATAACACAGACTGCAACTCGAGCTCCTGAGGCAACAGCAGAAGCCGAGCCGGAGGCCGGCCGGGCTCCCCCCTCCTGCCGCAGACCCGGACTCTCCGCTCCGCCTGCTCCAGCCGCGGGCTGGGCTGAGAGGGGCCGGGGGACAGCCGCGCCGCCCCAGCGCTCGCCCCCACCTCCGGAGCACAAGATGGCGGCGGCGATGCGGAGGTGGAGCGCTCTCTGCGGTGGTGTCCTAGCTCGCTTCCCCCGCTCCAAACGGGTAAGGCGCTCCCCGCCCTCGTGGAGCTGAGGGTGGGCCGAGAAATCCTCAGGGCTGGGGTACCCCTATAACCCCTCAGCACCCCGTGCTCCCCGGGACGTGCCCCCCGCCTGTTTCTCCCCGCTTTCCTTCGGACATGGCGGTATCCTGCGGGCCGGCAGTAGAAATGCATGATCTGGGTGAAAGGTCGGAGCAGAGGCATGGCCGCTTCGTGGGGGTGTGCCTTCTTACAAAAGACTTCCTCCAAGAGAGCCTTTGTGGTAATTTTGTGATTCACTTCCACCCCCTGGGTACGGGGGAGTTTGTTATTGCTGTTTTTTCTTCTGTTCACGTTCCCTGGCTTCTTTATACCCCTCTTTATACCTGTAATTTACTTTAAAACTTTGACCTTATGTACTGGAATGATTAATTGGAACGAATCCTGTCAAGGAAGCTCTTTGTGCAAAGCCGTATAGAGGCCCCGAGCAGAGTGCTGAACCACCCGGGCTCCACTGGCTTGTTTTACGCTATTAGAGACATTTATTAACCTCGGTGCAATACCTTGTGCTCTGTGGCCTGCTTTCTGTCTGCCTCCCTTCAGCAGGAGCTGCTTGCACAATCTGTGGGGGTGAGCAAAGGAGAAGGCTGTGTCTGTTGCTACCAAACCCCTTTGGAGGGTTTGTCCCCTTACCCTGGTGGAAAGGAACTCTGAGTGACACCTTGACGCGTCGTGTCTGCCTGGAGCTGATAGACTATTCAGCTATTGCTAAAAGTATCACCTGTTAATTTCAGTGTTGAAAACAGGAGTTTGTACATGGAACAAAAAATAACTTGTAACATTTGTACTGTTTTAAAGTAGCCTTTCCATGTTGAACGCATTTCCTGTTTACACAACGATGTTACGTTTTTATTAGCAACGCTATACGAAAGTAACCACAAAGTCTTCCTAAAATTGTACTAGAAGTTTCTGTAGTCTAAAAGACACATCAGAGAATCAATTGCAAATTAGTATTAGAGAAGATAAATATAGCTTGTGTTCTTCTAATTTTTCTCACTTCAAAAATAGTCTAACTTTGTTGTAGTTAGAAGCATTTTCAGTTTCAGGTAACTTCATATTCCAAATAATTTGGGAATTTCTGAACTGTTCCTGTAATGCTGCTGTGCCAAGGCGTTTCATCCAGTTAGAGGCTGGACTCCAGTATTTGAGGATTCCAGAAATACCCTCTTGACTAGTTTTCTTGGTGACACTGCAGATTACTTATTGCATGTGTTAGAATTGTGTAACTTGTTGCATACACTAGTATTATTCAATAATATTGCATACTGTTTTGTTAGAACATGTATCACCAAACGTAATAATGAATTTTCTTCTCTGGTATTGGTTGTTTTGTTTTGTTTTTAAGTAAGTTCCAACTACACATCTGCTTGCAAAAATGAGCTAGTTAATCTAAGGCTAATTTGCTGTAAATGGTATTCAGTACGTATATGAACATGAAACTCAAATCCTACTGTAAATCTAGTAATTATCTGGTAAGGTATTTCCACATACATGAGCAAAACAGACAGCCATAAGAATAGCTAGAATTTGAAATAATCAAAATTGTGATTAAAATATATTCTCAGTATCTCTGTAGTTGGAATGGAATGTCTAAAAGTAGCTTAGTTACTTTACTAGTATTTGTTTTACACTATAGCGTACCTACTTTAGTAACAGTCCTGTAATCGGAAATGGAATTTTTCTTTCTTTCTTTCAGTTCTTCAGCCATGGACCGAATGTGTTGCTGCAAGAGAGCAAAGCTCCGCAAGCTGCATTCTTTTCACCTCTTCAAAAAGTGATGTTGCCACCAAATTCCTTCCAAGGGAAAGTGGCCTTTATAACTGGTGGAGGTACTGGGCTTGGCAAAGGCATGACATCAGCTTTGTCCAGTTTGGGTGCCACATGTGTCATAGCAAGCCGGTAAATATTAATTAATGCATTTTGGAGCTTTTAGTTAGTATTGAGTGCTGAATGGATCTGGTTTCTTTTCTTCACAAGCTGGATAAATTTATTTTATTTACTGTTTTAGTCCACTTTTAGATTACAGTGTAGTACTGGAAAGACCTGATGAGAAGACTTAGAAAAATCTTGTGTGTTGGGGCAGCAAAATAAACAGCCCAGAATATCAGATATAAATTCCACTGAAGTGTAAAAGAGTGCTCAAAATTGAAATGGATATTATTGAACACTTTTGTTTCATTGCAGGTGTTTTTTATACAGATTTTAATAGTAATAAAGAATTAAAATAATTCCTCTCAATTTTTAACAAAAATAATACTTATACAGTTCTCTTAGTCGTATAATAAAGACAAGAAAAGCGGTCTCATTTTGAAACAAAAACAATTTTATGATATTCTTCCAAGCAGTGATTTAGATATTAACTTTTAAATCTGTCCCTCCTAAGATGTTAGCAGAGCAGTAGATAAAGCTAAGTTTATTATGATTATGTACTGAAAGGGAAAGTACTTAGCTAGTTTACTATACTTGATTAGTTGAAGATTATTCTCCTTCCATAGTCACTTCTGAGTTGCTTTTAAGTAGTAATAAACAGAAGGTACTTAGATTTTAATTAACTTTCAGAAAGTTAGTAACTAAATATTTTCATTTGGAAGCTATTTTCATGAAAGTTAGTAATATGCATGAACTTACATGCATTATATTTTAAAACTTAGCTCATATCAGCTTAGGAAGGATTCATCAGCTTTTATTTTTCTGAATTGTAATTGCATTTAATTGAAATTCACTGATATGATTATTTCTAGAAAGCTTGATGTTTTGAAAGGAACAGCAGAAGAAATTTCTTCTAAAACAGGGAATAAGGTAAATTTTATAGAATTATGAATTTTAATTACACATGAAATGGTTATAGGTTTTTTATGCATCTATATGCTTGTGAGGGATTGTTTAATTTGTATGATAAGCTTCTGGAGTCTTAAAGCTGCCTTTCTGTTGTTATGTAGGTCCATGCCATCCAGTGTGATGTGAGAGATCCAGTTTCTGTTAAGAATGCTGTTGCTGAATTAATTCAGGTGGCAGGACATCCTAATGTAAGTGTTGTAGAGAAAGTAAGAACTTCTGTCTTTGAAAATGCTCTTAGTAGGTATGAAGGAAATAACTCTCATAGAAAGTTTATGTAATCTAATGAGACGCTAGACAAAAAGTTGCAGAGCTTCAAGACAGCTAACATTCAGTCAGGCTGGCTACTCTAATCCCATAGATTTAAAATATATAGTTGTTCTTGTGCTTGTTCTAAGGGCTAACAGTGTAAACAACGAGGCAGTTTGGATGGGATTCTTTGAGTTAAGTGAACAGAATATTGCCCTAAAATCCTCCTGAAAAGGTAACTTACCTTTGCTGGTACCTAGTTATATCTGGTGTAATTATCAACAGAATGTCTGAAATGAGAAACAGGAATAGTCATAAGCATTCCCTTCAGTCACTGCGTGGCTTGTTAAAATATACAGAGAAGGTTACTACTTGAAAACTAATGACTTCTGAAACAAAGAAAAAAGTCTTCAGTCAAGCTAAGCATGTTTTAATATTTGGGCACAAAGCATGGAGCATTAACGTCAAGCTGCTACTTTGAGGAGGGTTGTCTGATGGAGTCTAGGCAATGGTAAGCCATAAATCCTGATTTGATCATGGTGGGAGCAGCTCAGCTTGTGGCTAGCTGATTAGGAAGAGTTATGAGGTGCTGACATCTATGTTAAGGATATTCAGTGAAATTTAGAACTGTTCACTGTAGATCTAAAACTATCTGTGCATTATGAACACCTTGCATTCACCAATAGCTTCATAAACATTCAAAGGATGATCTAATTAATTAATTCTGAATGTTCTGAAAAAGAAGTGGAGAAAGTATTTCTTACAGTTGCATGCCATAGCATTGCTATAAAACAAACCATCTCACTGCCCTGATATGAGACAACCTTATTCTGGGTATAGTTTTGGCTAGGAGTTATTACATACAGTTTTTGGGCTAAGCACAATCATCATCTACAGGTTTCAAGTGTTTAGAGAAGGAAGAGACTTCTTTCTCTATATTACACTTTCTTACACCAATAATTTTCTGAATAAATATCACCCATTTCCTGTCTCATTAATGTGATGTTTTGTTGAGTTCTTTTGTTGTTGTTGTTGTTGTTTGACATTGAAGGAGTGCAGTATAAATTGAATGTTCTGTTCTTTTTGTCAAAATGTGTATGTCTGAATACTGGATGTCTGAGTATCTTGGCCACTATGCCTCTGAGGTGAGATCTCAACAACTGAAGTGAATGCCATGGTATTCCTTCTGTCTTTGTTTTATCCATTTTGTCTTCGAGAATGTTACTCTCAGTTAGAAAACAGTCATTCTTTTGTCATGTGGATTGTTTTGGCTGTCGTGTGTATTTACATACCTCAGAGATTGTCATGCATTCCTTGGTTTGCTAGTTTTATTATTGCCACTTTAATCAACTCTGTACTTACATAGAGATTCAGGTAACCTCCTCAGTGTCTTGAGGTGTTTGGATTATCTAACGTGCTAGCTTTAACAGCTAAGGAATTCATGCATTGAAAGTATCCTCTGCGTAATTATTGTTTTAGAAAGGCAACAGTGATGGTTATACATTGTCCTAGTTGTTTGCAGTTAACTGAATCATAGTATTTACATTGTGACTTCAAATTAGACTACTTGTTACTGAACAGTCCAGACCTTTTGTCATGAGGTTAACTGAACTTTCACTTTCATAGAATCATAGAATTAGCTAGGTTGGAAAAGACCTACAAGATCATCCAGTCCAACCATCCACCTACCACCAATAATCCCACTACACCATGTCTCTCAATGCTATATCTATATCTGACTTTGATTGTTATGCATCTGTTAGTGAAATATGGCATGTGGCTTCAGAAATTGGATGAACTTTTCTGTGAGGACACAGTTGAGATGTTATGGAAAATACTTGAGTCGTCCTCTACAATTTTAGCTCCTCACTACCAGAATAGTAATTTAGAGAATTGTGGCACTAGGGCTGAATTTCTTTTGCAGATCTGTGCTGCTGTTAAGATTTCTGATGGATTACTTTCACTGTCAGCACTGTACCTAATTTGATAAGGATTTTTTAACTTTTCTACCTGAGTACACCAAGAAATTCCTTGTAAATTTTCTCCTTTTCTCTCAGGAAGAGTTATTTTTAATTAACTCTTTGTGTTTCAGGTTGTGATAAACAATGCAGCAGGAAATTTTATTTCCCCTTCTGAACGACTTTCTGCTAATGCATGGAAAGCTATAACTGATATTGTGCTTAATGGTACTGCCTTTATAACTCTGGAAATTGGAAAAGAGCTCATTAAAGCACAGAAAGGTATGGTAAATTCGTGATACATAGTAACTAAGCCTTGTAACACATCCTGTTACTTGCTCTCCTCCCTTTACAATGGCTATGCATAATAGCCGGTTTCGTGAGTATGAAAGAAGCCACACTTAAAAATCAAAGTAGGACTGGTTAGCAGTTATTTTATCCTTCAGTCTGCTCTTAAGATTGGACCCAGAATATTTGAGATTGCATTTGAATATATGTTTGCAGAGTTTACAGTAATTGCAAAACATTTGTAAAACTGGAAAAACTTTGTTTAAACTTTAAACTTCCTTTAAAGCGTATGTTATTTCTCTTAGGTCTTCTATATCTGCATTGGTTTTGTTAAATAAATGTCACATATTCATTTTCTTAAATGAACAACAACAAAAAAAATCACATTTTCTTTTTCTCTCTGTTTGTCCTTTCATTCTCTACTTTCATTTTCTTTTTGCATGTTTGCTTTTTTTTTTTGTTTGGGCAGAGACCTTAACTTCTGAAGTGACAGAAATTCTACCCAATGCAAATATTTTAAAACTATCTATGAGGATGCTATACATCTGACAGTTACAAGAATATTAGCACATGCTTTAGGACTGCAGGGTGACCTGTATTAAATGTGCTTTAATAAATAATAGAAGCACTCTGTTTTTAGACTGTAAGTTTGCAGTGATATGTCAAAAAGGTTTGTAATATGTTAGTGTATTATTTATGCATTCTAACAAAGTGAGAAGACTTAATTGGTAAGATATTTTCCTTTTTATGAGCATAAACTTTAGAAATAAAATGAATGTATGAATTGAAGTGTACTTCAAATTTCTAAGCTGTAATTTTATCATTCTTACTTCTGCGTTAGGTTCATTCAGCACAGCTCTGTTTAACCTGGGCCCATTATCAGTAGAAGTCTAAAGTTAGGTTTTAGTAGCCTCATCGTTGCCTGTTTTCACTTGTGTTGAACAACTCTAACATTCACAGAATAGAGGAAACTGAAGGAGGAAAAAAGAAAAAAGATTTTTAGAAGAACTAGTCAACTCGGAGCAGATGGCATCCCTGACACTGAAAGTGCAAACTTTTTACCACTGAGCATGCTTTTTAACTTATTGTTGAAGTTTGATCTTTTTGTGTGTTGTTTTTTGTTTATTAATATTTTTCCAACTTCCAGGAGCCGCATTCCTTTGTATTACAACCATTTATGCAGAGAGCGGTTCAGGATTTGTGATGCCAAGTGCTTCTGCCAAAGCTGGTGTAGAAGCAATGAGCAAGTGAGTAATAAACAAAGTTGCTTTTCACATTCTTGCAATAGGATAAATATAAAAACAGAGCTAGCTGGTGTAGTTAATGTAGTCCTCCCATGCCATTATGCCATAGGAGAGCCTTCCAGCCTCTAGTATCCTTGCAACAAAATAATATGCTGACAGCTTCTTTCAGAAGAAAGTGCTAACTGCTATTACTGTGATAATTTTTATAATGACAAAAAAGTGAAAGTGTAAGTACACGCATTTGTAGAAGCAAATGTCATTATGAGAAGTTTTCATGCTTAGTTCTTTTTTCCTTTTATTACTTCTGAATGGAACAAAATCAGCCCAAAACCATTTGCTGTGGTTTGAAGAAGAGAATAACAGTGGAGTCAGCATTCCTTTGGTTGAAGTAGTTTTATTTACAAAGGCTCTTGAAAGTGTCTGATGCATTTGAGAATAAGTTATAGTTTTCAAACTTCTTATGTCAATTGCTACTATAAGAGTAGTATTCCCACTGAGGTGCATTTTTTTTTTCTCATCACCCGCATGTGTTTCCCTCTCCCACCCCCCTTTACTCACTCTCCACTAGTTGTTCAATTTGTCTCTCTTAGAGTTGGCTCTTTTACGTAATTTTTGCCTTTTGTGCATTGGGAGAGATATTGTTCCTGGCTGCCTACTTTTGCCCCTTGCCTTGCATGGACTGTGGCACTTTGCCAGACTATAGTGAGCCTGTTAAGCTTGTTAATTTGCTATAAAACAAAACTATGACTAAGGATGTATTTTTTTTCCTGTGGGTTTGTGAGTTGGAAAAACTTCTCACAGAACCAGAAGTGTTAGAGCCAATGCAAGAAAGTTAAACTGCATCTATGAAATCAGCGTTCTTGTCTTTCTGAATGTGATTTTTATTACTTCTGAAATGTTGTTGTTCTTTACAAAAGCACCAAAAACCCTTAAGTGGAAATGCCTGTTTCGGGACTCAAATTTTAGTATTTACATGTAAGATTCATTTATTTATTTATTTTATAAATAGCATAATTAAAATAATGTGATTAAAATATTGATGCATTTTTTAATGCATTTTTAGGTCTCTTGCAGCCGAGTGGGGTAAATATGGCATGAGATTCAATGTGATTCAACCAGGTCCAATAAAAACAAAGGTACACAGCATGAAGTGAAGCACAGCCTTGAATATGCTTTGTAGAACAGGCTTACACTTAAGATAGTCTAATCTTTTCTGTAACCACCAAATTAGAGTATAATTTTTTTGGAAGTCCAAGTTTGTGGTGGAATATTGGTAAATAACTTGTTCAATAATTAGTCTATAAAATAGAATACTGCTACACTAATATAAACCTTTCTTTGAGTGTTTCAAAGAATTACATGCCAAAACATTTTAATATATTTTCTTTCATACGGATTTGAGACTATACATCGCTTCTCAAGTGAAGCGAGTTCTTGACGGAGTACAAGTGCCTATTTCATTTGAACTCCTAATTCTGTAAACAAAGCATCTCAATTCCAAAATTTCAGAGTCTTTTTTAGGTCTATGAGAACAGAAACTCACTAGTTTTGTTGGAAATCACAAAACTAGAAAGAGGAAATATTAAGGCAGCCAGGAAATGTGGAGCTTTGATATGAGTGAAAAGGAGGACTGGAGGGTTGGAATGAAATAATCCAGACCAACTGGAGCAGTAAGAAGAAAGGAAGAGTTCTGCAAGAGGAGAGAGAAGAATCCCTTTCACATAGAGTCCAAATATTACAGTTATGAGCAGTAACAGCTAATAATGGTATTACAACTATGTGTATAGTGTTTATTGGTTTTTTTGCTGTTGTTTTGGGGGTAAGCGTGCAAAGTTGCTTCTTTTTTGTTTTGTCAGTTCTGCATACTATTTCAGAGAGCCCAGTTTTAGCTTTTTTTGACTGTAAGGATAGATAAGTGACAGTATCAGCAGGGTCGTTAGAATGTTAAAACGACATTACAGGATCAGACTGAAAGTTCTCCAGGCCTTGTACCCAGTAGATTTGTAGGCAAGGGTATAAGAAAAACATACAGTGACATTTTTTCTTTGTTTCCAGCCTCTGTTAGTCTGTGGCACAAAGAGTTTGATACATACAACTCTTCATGTTGTAGTTATCTTGTTGGATTTTTTTAATCCTATTCCTTTGTCCTGTTCCTGTTTGAATCTGTATAAACTTTTAGCATCCACTATATTATGTGGCAAGATTATTTTGATTTATAGATTCCCAAAATTTTTGGCAAGTTAATGACTTTAAACATCAAGATTGCTATTTCTGATTTATGTTTCTGATTTAAACTAATAGTATATCTCCCACTTGAGAAGTTGTGTTTTCTTTGTAAAGCATTACATTTGTCAAACTAGTTCCAAGTTAAAATTTCTCTGAAAGTGTAAAACTGTGATCTGGCTTTACTTAAGAAATCATATTGCAAAGCCAAGACTTTCTGCCTTATGAGTTATTCTCATGTCTTAAGAAAACACTGCTGGAAATCACGGTAGGAAAAGGAAGAGGCATACTAGAGTGAAACTACTAAGCTTATAAACCTCCCTTTAATAACATGGCAATTGAAAGCTTAAATGGCATGAGTAGGGCTGTAATTACTTAAATTACAATATGCTTTAACAAATTCAGTAAGTTAAGATAAATGTTACTGATGTTGCTTGAAGAATTGTTTCTTTGTGGAGAAGCTGGGAAGAACAAGAAAAAAAACTTCAGTTTGCCAAGCCATTCTAAGCTATTCAGATATTACAAGCATAGAGCAACTTAGTTTAATTCTTTAGCCATTGCAACAATTTTTTTTGGTTTTTGCTTTTCAGTTGTCCTTTATGTTGCATATTATTTGTTTCTGTAACTTTGCTGCTCTTTCTCTCCCTTTTACGCAGCAATTGTATATTAGGGGTGTTTAGGGAAAATTAACCACTTTTGTTTGGGTGACTATCCAAACAAGTGTTAAATTCCACCTTACCACTTGCAGTAGATGCATATTAGTGCAACATCAGTAAATTGTTTATCCTACTTTTGTTTATCCTACTGACAAAGATGGTATAGGCTGTTTGCTCACAGATGTTAACTTCCATATTGAGCTTAAGTTGAGCTATGATTTTAATTTCTTATGTAGTTAAAACATTTCTTTTCATGTGTTTCCCTTAATTCTCAGGGTGCTTTTAGCCGCCTTGACCCAACTGGCAAGTTTGAGCAGAAAATGATTGAGAGGATTCCCTGTGGCCGTCTGGGAACTGTAGAAGAAATTGCAAATCTTGCTGCCTATTTTTGCAGTGACTATGCAAGCTGGATTAATGGAGCAGTAAGTTATAGCTGATTCCATTTATACAGTCAACCTGATGGTGGTCTGAGTTTTTCTGATGTTTTTTTTAAGTGTTTGTTACATTATAGTATTTCAGAAGTGAAATAAATCAATTACTTTGAAACTTGAAATCATTATTAATCTTTTAATAATTAACCTTTTCAAGCACCTGGAAAAAAACCTTTTTTTAAAAAAAGATTGATTTACATCATTTTGAGTGTGGGTTTTATTGTTTGATATGAATCACTAAAAATGACTTACAGTTCAGAACAAGGGAATGCTACAGAAGAAACACTGTTGTTAAATACACTGCTTATGATTTCTCTAGGTTATTAGAATGGATGGCGGAGAATATGTTTCTATGGCAGGAGAATTCAACGATTTGAAAAAGGTACTAAACTTATTTCCTGTTCAAGTACTTGGATGTGTAATTATTACATGAAATTCCAATAAAATGCTGTTTTCTTTTTCAGGTTACCAAAGAGGAGTGGGATATGATGGAAACAATGATTAGGAAAACAAAAGGCTCTTAAAGTACCTAACTGTGGGGTGTTGACTTCTGGAAATAAACCACTACTAATTCATTAATATTTAGAAATAACTGAATGAGAGAGAGCCTTCAAAATCTTTGTATGTTGATTTCAGTAAAATATTTTGAAATTTTCATACTTGGAATATAACGTGTCTTTTTCCATCTGCTGTATAATCTTATAAAGAGTGAACGACAGTTCACTAAAATGTTACTGTACTTTGGTTATTTTCTTATATAACCATGCCATACTCTACAGTTAGATTTTTAAATATTGCAGGATTTTTTTGGCTTCTCAGGTCTATGCAAGTGTCTCTTAATTATAGTTTGAATAGGATTTCAGATAAATGATGGATACAATAATTAGAGAGGCCCAGCCTCCAGCCAGGGGGAAGAAAGGGACAGCTGAGTGTATTGGACTGTGTGGATTCAGTGGCCTGGCACATCAGAACCACAGAAATAGGAGGCTCTGGTAGACACTGGTGCACAGTGCACCCTGACCATCGAGTCATGAGGGGACAGAATCAATATACATTTATGGAGCCCAGAACAACAACAGCCTTTTGAACAAATTAAGAGGGAGATGGTCAGTGCAGTAGCCCTGGTACCAGTCTGGATGGAATGTGATGTAAAAAAAACATGCTCTACACTGCAGCTTGGGAGATGGGCCTCACTTAAAGCCAAAAAACTTCAGGGGAGACCTGAGGTCAACTGCATGAGTTTTGGAGTCGAGGATTGAGAGAGTGGGAAAAGTGCTACTTTCCAACTGAAAAGGAGATATTAGCAGCATACAATGGGGTTCAGGCTGCTTTGGAAGTGATTGGTACTGAAGCACAACTTATTTTAGCACCTCAACTACTGGTGCTGAATTGGATGTTTAAAGGGAAGGTCCTCTCCACACACTGTGCTGCTTGGAGTAAGTGGATTGCATTGATTACACGGTGGGCTTGGATGGGGAACACCAGTCTCCCAGGAATCTTGGAAGAGATCATGGACTGACCTGAAGGTAAAAACTTTGGAATATCATCAGGCAAAGAGGTAATGCATGCAGAAGAGGCCCTGCCATACAACGAATTATTAGAAAGTCAGAAGAAGTACGCCTTATTCATTGATGTGTTTTGCTATATTCTGGGAAGGTACTGAAGATGGAAAGCTGCTATGTGGAGTCCTGTAAGACGAGGAGACCACCACCACTATCTGAGCTCACCATTTAAAAATGTGTGAGATTCAAGACAAGCAAAAAGGCTATGCACAACACCCAAATGAGAACAGTCACCTGGATGCTCTGGTGTTGGGACACTGGGGCCAGTAATGTGGATCTAGATGGCAAAGAAACCTGCCAGCTGGAAGGTTTTGCTAGATCCAGCCATTGACAGAGGAAGTAGTTGAAAAGAGAATTGAACTTACACTCTCTAGAAGCGAATTTTAATGGCCATAAGGGGGAGAGATCCCTTCAAGGAAGATTTGATGTCTCATCCAAGTAAATGGACCACTATGGAAAGAGGTATCTAGTATCTAAGGGAATTACCCTGCTAACTAAATATAATTGTTAATCTGAAGAAAAACTAAATCATGTAGTCCTAATGTTTGCACTTTTGTAATAAGCCCTAAATTTGTGAGTAACAAAACTTCAAGTCATTAGCAATGCTACATATGTTTACATGAAATGTAACTCCTGTGGTTACTTAAATTTTGAAATAAATAACTGACTTGGTCTCAGCTTTTTGATGACATTTTCAGCCTGTTAGTTATCTTATGCTGAACTTCAGAAATGGCATCTAAGGAATAGTAATGCCTTCTTAAGTAGCTCTTTCTTTAGCATGATTAAGTTAATGTTCTTGAAAAACTAAAAATCATATGCTACCAATGTGTGTGAGACAAGGGGAGTCCTTACATTGCATTTGAATTTACAGAGAGGTACTAGAAAATCTGTAAGGCTGCATTAGTTCTGACTCTAGTCAATTAGTGCCAGCATGGGTGGAACTAGTTATGAGCAAGTGATTAAAAAAAAAAAAAAACAAAAAAAAAGATAGTACATTTTCTAGATTTAGAGGGTTGCCTAGTGTAATTACTCTCCCACTCTGCTTTAAATAATGGATGGAATTCTTCAAAGAAATTAACAGACTCTGACCTTTTGAGCCTGAAAGCCAAGCCTTTTTAAAATTCTCTTTAACCTCGCCACCCACACATAAAAATGTGGACATAGAGCTGTATGTGTTTTGAAACTGATAGAGTGACTTAAGAACCCAGAATATAGAAGAAATTAAAAAATGTCTTCTCTCAAGTGCTGACAGTTGTTTTGTTGCTTTACCCATGCTTCAGGCCATATTAACATATGTCAACATCTGACTCTGAGATAATTTGGTTGCCTTAAAACAAAGATGAAGCAAGCTAATATTCGTTCTGCTGAAAGGGTGGACTACGTGAGGCAGAATTAATGCAATAATAAAGACAGTTTCCACATGCCATCTTTATCCTGAGAATGATGATCTGTGTGTGACTGAATATTCGCTGTGCCACAGAAGATGGAAAAAAAAAAAAGGAAAATGTTTTCATCATAGCAGGCTTCAGGGTTTCTTAAATGTAGAACTCTTTTTTTAAGCATCTTGGGTTTTGATGGATGAACTGCTGAGATCAAATTCTGACGTGATATTAGATATTAATTAAACTCCCCACAGTAATTTATATGGTTGTGAAGTTGTGCCCAGTTATACAGTTATTTGCTCATCATCCATTGCAGATATTGAAAGTTTCTCCTCATATGGCTTACAGTTGCATGTAAGGCTTTGTTACTGTTGTGGTTTTTTTTATAACCAAATACATGTTTGTGAGCTGTAGGATAATCAAGTATTTCTTTGTGGTACTTTACTAGATTGTCCTGTGGAGATGGGCTATCAGATAAGTGCAGGTCTCACTGTGGAAAAGTTTGTTGTATGGTTGAAGTACTGGACTTGCATGACCTCAAGTTATTTCTGTTGAGTCTGGCGTTCCCTCAGGAACTGGTCATCTGAAGCGGGGATACTGGCACACTGCTTTTAGTTCACAAAAGGTTGATTTGGAGTAGGGCTTGTTTGGAAAAGATGAAGAGGCACATACCCACCATGGTTTCATCATTTAGTTGAGTACATACCTGGCTTTGGGTCTGGAGGTTCGGAAGCACTGTTGGCTGCCACATATTTTTAATCCATCTCCATTCCTACTTATAAAATACTGGAAACGATACCATTTTTAACACGAACTTTAAAGAGTAGGGGAAAGATGAGATGGAGAAGGAAGGACTGAGGAAAAAATGGGGATAAGTCTAGCACTACTTCAATTCTTTTTTTTTTTTTTTTTTTTACCTCAGCAATAAGAACCAACATGTGCTTAGATGTGACACCTGTTGAAATACTAAGTGCCAAAAATCTATTATGTGGCTTTAAACACCCAGGCTCTATTTTTTGGCTCAGCCACCACTAGGGTATTGCTCTGTCTGCATATGTTCCTTGTTTTGGAAGTAAACTCCTCATAGCTCAGTCAAGTCCAGTTCTCTTTTCCACAGAAAAAAAAGGTGGTGGATTCCTATGCAAAAGTACTTTATGAATTCTGAATGCTTTTGCAGTTTAAAATTAATACTGCTTCCTGACTTAAAAAATTGTCTTTCCTTCATTGTTGTGCTCATCAGTTTCAGGCCATTGCTGCTAGGGCTCACTTTATAACAAACCTTTCAAGCACTGAAGCTCTTTCCTGAACTTTCGAAGTTACAGGTATATGTCTTTTAAGGATGCTTTGTTTTCTTTTGTTTTACCTCATAAAGTCAGAACACTGAGGGGAAACCTATTAAAACCTGTCTTGTAAATAACTATTAGGTATTTATTTGATAACATTGAAGGAAACATTTGAAAATATTTGAGAACTTTTATTACTTGCAGGCACAGGCATTGCTTCCAGAGTATCTTACCGTACCTGTTTACTGTCTGTAGCTAAATAATTAATCGTGGCAAACATTTGTAAAGCTTATGTTATTTAGTGACAGAAGCAGAAAACATTTTTAAAATTTTAATGAGCATCTATAGTAAGAACAGTTTCTTACCTATACCAGTGACATTCATTTCAATCTATGCAAGTTTGCTGCTTTTAGATTCTGAATGTTGTGTTGGCAAGATGAATATAAGGTGATGAAAAAGGTTTTGAAAGCAACGTATAATGTTTTAGAATTGCATGTTATTCCTAATATATGGACTTAGTGAAGTGAAAAAACTGATCTAGCCTTCCAGTTCTGCAAGAGAATAGTCAGTTGTCTTGAGCATGTTTCCATCCATGAAGGAGTTGTTAGACTTTTTAGAAGAATTCTGAAGAGTTTATCTTCAAATGTGTGTTTTACCTAAATACAACTTAACTGTTACTAAGGTAGCAAGATGTGATACGTGAGCCTCAGGAGAATGACAGAAAGTAGCCTTACAGCAACCACCTAACCCAGACAGTGTTTAGACATCTCGTAAGAACCTCTTCCTACCAGTGAGAATGAGACTGTCCTGCAAGAGACATATAATAAATCCTATGAGGTGCCCAACCCATAAACACAATCCACAGTTGTATGTTGCACACGTTTCTCACAGGCTGGCACAAAAAAGCATAGCCATCATGGCTACTTTTTACAAAACATAATATTTTTACAAAAAATATTATTACAAAAAAAATTGTAATGTTATTAAAAAAAATAATAGGAGATAGTATCCACATATCAAGTGTAAGGTCCTGCACCAGGGTCAGGGCAATCTCAAGCACAAAAAGAGTTTGGACAGTGAATGGCTTGAAAGCAATCCTGAAGAGAAGGATTTGGAAATGTTGGTTGATGAAAGACTCAACAGCCAGCAATGTGCACTTGCAGCGCAGAATTCCAACCATATCCTGGGTAGCATCAAGAGGAGTGTGACCGGCAGGTCGAGGGAGGTGATTCTGCCCCTCTACTCTCCTCTTGTGAGACCCTACCTGGAGTACTGTGTTCAGTTCTGGGGCCCCCAACACAAGAAAGGCGTTGAGATATGGGAGCAGGTCCAGAGGAGGTCCACGAAGGTCATTAGAGTGCTGGAGCACTTCTATGAAGAGAAGCTGAGAGAGCTGGGGCTTTTCAGCGTGGAGAAGAGAAGGCCCTGGGGGAAGGGAGCCTACAGGAAAGCTGGGAGCAGCTTATTATAAGGGCATGTAGCAACAGGATGAGGGAAATGGCTTTAAACTGTAAGAGGGTACATTTAGGAAGAAATTATTTACTGTGGGGATGGTGAGTCACTGGAACAGGTTGCCCAGAGCAGTTGTGGATGTTCCCTCCCTGGAAGCATTCAAGGCCAGGCTGGGTGGCGCTTTAAGCAACCTGGTCTAGAGGGAGGTGTCCCTGCCTATAACAGGCAGCGTGTAACTAGGTGATCTTAAAGGTCCCTTCCAATCCAAACCATTTTATGATTCTCCACGCTGTCATACGCTGACTTATTTTCCCTATGACTATCTCATTCCTGACTCTGCCTCAGATTACCAGTGCACCAGGAGACAAAAGGAAATAGGAAAAAAGTATCACTGTGATGCTTAATAATTGTATGGAGATGAAGTTGAACAGGCAATAAGGTAGAGGAATCAGTCAGAAAATGAGATGTATACATTGGAGTTCACAAAAGGAGTCAGTAGTGTTGCAGAGTCAGTTTAATTTTCCTGGATCACAAGAAAAACACTTCTGGAATCCAAGTACCTTTTTTCAAATGACTTTTGCATGACATGTCTGTCAAAGGCGTTACCACTCCCATGAGCTCAGAGATGCCGTAGCAAAGGATTAAGCATTGTCTGTTTTCAACAGAGAAGTACATCTTGGCTGCTTGATTAAATCTTGAAATTCCCCTTGTTATTTCAGTTGAAAATTTGCTGTCACAGGACCTCTGTTATAGCTACTTATATTAATTAATTCCTCAAAAAGTGGCACTATATTAAGAGTAGAGGTTTATAAACAGTTTATGAAAATCATTTGAGGTTACTAATGAAAAGAATTGTATTAACTCTTTGCAATGGCACAAGAACTGCTGCCAATTTTTGGTTCTCTTATGTCAAGGAATTCCCTGCTCTTGAATAATTCAATTAGTGCTGTGAGTATTTCTATTATTTTCCGGTTTCTTCCTTACAGCACAAGCAGATGTTTGTTGGAGCCATAGGTTCCTGTCTGCCCATACTGACTTCCAAGTTCATCAGCACATGAGCTGCTTATTTATCTTTATATTGTTTAGGTCCAGATCTGCTATTAGAGAGCATCTAAGGGAAAGACATGAAGATGATGAAAGGCCTAGAGGGGAAGATGCATGAGGAGCACTGAGGCCTCTGTGTTTGTGGAGCCCAGAGCAGAGGAGCTGAGGGGAGGCCTCATGGCGGCTGCAGCTCCTCACAGGGAGCGGAGGGGCAGCGCTGAGCTCTGCTCTCTGTGACAGCGACAGGGCCCGAGGGAACGGCGTGGAGCTGTGTCAGGGGAGGGGCAGCTGGGGCTTAGGGACAGGTTCTGCTCCAGAGGGCGGTGGACACAGCCTCGAGCTGCCGGAGGTCAGGGAGCGTTTGGACAGCGCTCTCAGGCACAGGGATTGAATTTTGGGTGGTCCTTTGTGAGCCAAGAATAGGACTCCGTGGTCCTTGTGGGTCCCTTCTGATTCACAATATTCTATGATATTTTTTGCATGCTGATAACACTCACATAAGTAAAGTCAGTGAAGTGCAAGAAAATTGTTAACTGTATCCATGGAGCAATTTTGTGCCATAGTGAGTAAATTTGGAACCCCACTGTAGCCTAGGTAAAAATCTCATTCTTTCTCGTGGTAATTTAATGTGCATTAAAATAAAATGATCCTTCACATTTCAGTGCTTTGCCTGCTTTTGATTGGTGCAGAACAACTTCAGTTAATTTCAGAGGGGTTTGGAAATGCTCAGCAATACGGAAAACCAGGCCACGTATATTTAGGTATTTAAATATGGATTTTGAGCTTTCTTGTTGACATAGCAAGTAGGTGTGGATTTTGGTACACCACAACTACATCCAATGAGTAAAATGAGGGCTTAATATGAATGCACAAGATAACAAATGGAAATTTATCAGAAAAAGCTAATGTTGTCTAATGGAATAAACAATCCTAGTGAATGCACAGTTCTAGCAGCAGCAATGTATTCGTATTTTGTGAGATTAGGTTCATTTTACGTAAAAGTGCTGCTGGCCGTCATGGCTCTGATCCCTACTTGACATGTCCACATACGGAATATGCTGCTGAGAACTTTCTGAAGCTTGCCAGGGTAATCTTTGCAAAGATGCATGATTTACTAATTTGCAATCTGTGGTGATCAGACCACTGCAGTGATGCTGTGAATGTGATCTATTAAGCATAGAAATGTGCAGCAGTGAATGAAAGCTGAATCGCTTGCTTCAAAGCCCATGTTTGCTCTTGACAAAATCATTAATGAAACTTCTCCATCTCTTCTCTATAATGGGCAGTGATTTATATCAAAACTTCAACAGTTGATAACTTGCAATCAGGTGAGACACCCTGAGGTGCACTAATGGGATGTCTGGATACTGTTAAGGTTTACATTAGCAGATGCTGCATTTGTAATGTCAAAGGGAGAAATAGTTACTGGATTTTTTGTTTTCTCTGAGAATTAGGAAACTTTTGCTGCCTTCTACTGTAAAATGACTAGAAAAATCTGTTTTACTGAATGCCTGCCAGAAGAAAGAAGCTAGCAGTCTTCCCTATCATCGCCTCTTTTATTGACCTAACCCTCGTTCAGCTCCAACCGCAACAGTGCTCTGTCCAGGAGCACTGCAGAGATTTGAAAACCTGGAGATTTTACAGCAGCTTTGACTTAGCTGTATTTGCTGTAATTTAGCTTTGTATTGATATAATAGACATCTTTGTTAGAACAGTGTTGTTAAACCATTGTCTTTTAATCCAAGTTTTATTCATGAGAAGATACTGGAAGAAACATTTGCTCTGCCAGTAGCTGAGAACTGTTGTACAGAGGGAGAAAACTGCCAACAGTGATAGGAGCAGGGTGACTTCAGAACAAGCCTTTGACAAGTAACTTTGCTCATGCTCAGGACGACAGATCCCAGTTTCTGTGATGACTTTTTGTTAAAACACTTTAAACACCTTATCTTCCACTGTAGTGATTTTAGCAAACAGTCATGTTACATCATATTTTGCATACAATTATTTTTTAACATTTACACTGTCAAAATGTTAAAATAAGGCAAAGTCCAGGGTTTCAGTTGTACAGGATGAACAATATCAATCATTTATTGTACTGATAGGCAGATAATCTATTCACTATTCCTTCACTTTACATACACAATTGAATTTCACATTGCATAGAGCGAACAAGCAGGTGAGAAGTTAAATCACGGTGTGGAGTGGGAGTAAAGCCATGAGAATGAGCTAAATTAATCTCACTTCAGTTTTTGTGCCTTTCTTCAGCAAGGCCCCATCCTGCTCTCCATAACATTCGAAGACCAAGGCTGAGGGATCCTGGGGCCTTAAGGCCATGCCTGAAATGGCATTTAGTTGCCTGAGTTCACCTGAGGTCACAGATTAATATCAGTGGGATTTCAGTGCCAAAATAATCTTGAAGGATCTGAGCCTCATTGCTTGAGATACATTTCAAATAAAATGCATTTCCTTCTGCTTGTTAAGTAAGAGATGCATTTGAGAAGTTATATAAAGCTAATCTTCTAACCTGCTTCTGAAACAGCTTTCTGTGTATGGAGGCGACATAGATTTAATGACTTTAGGACACAGCCCAGTTTCCTTCCTACACCAGTATATACTGAGAGTGATGGGCTGGATGTTCGTGGAGTTGTGCTGATACAAAAACGGTGTAAAGTGAAAGAGGCAGGCCAAAAAATAAAAAAATAAAAAAGGGAAGAAGAAGGAGCTTGTTCCAATTATATTTCACATTTTAAAAAATACCTCTCTAGCTTAATAAAAAGCAGGGCACTGGGAAGCTGAATTACTAAACTGTTATAAAATCTTTACTAAGTCTTTTGTTTATTTAGTGTTAAATTTTATTAGTATTATTACAGATTAATAACTCAGTGTAAGATCCAAGGAGGCACAACTTTTCAAAATAATTGTTTTGTCCTTTACATGGTACAGAAAAAAAAATCCAGGAAATAGACAAACTAGACAACAATAGTCTTAGGATATTAAATTTAATTATAGATTACACAGAATATGATGTAAAAACAGCAATTTACTAGAATAATATAACCTGCAAAATGTGAAAATAGTTTAGAAAATGGATTGTCATATTCTCTGACACAGCAATAGTCATGAAAGGTACACTTATAATATCATATGTTAATCTGTGTATTAACTACGCTATCTGCCATTTAGCCAGGATTCCAAGACAGATTAAAGGCATTTGTTTCTGAAGTGCCTATGTTTAAATTCAGTGAAGTTAAACAGCAAGACTGAGAACAGTGTATTTTTGTCAGCTACTGCATGGAGTTCTATCCCAGATAAATGCTTCCTCTACATAGTTTGAGTTCATAATAAGTAGTTGAAAAACTGCGGAGAGCACAGACCTGTAAGTGGGTGGTTTGACAACTGAAAATATTTCTTGGTGTCTTGGTAACTTTTGGAGTATAGACTACTTTTTCCTATTTCAAGCCTAAATCATATTTCTTCTGAATTTGTATCTTACATTAAAAAAAGAAACAACAACAAAAACAACTCAAACAAAAAACCCAAACATATATAGTTGTAAGTGGGAGAGAGATTTCTGGACCTTTTTGTTATGTAGATCAACAATGAAAAATGTTGCAAGTGTCAAAGGATATGATGACCACAACAATGTCAGCAGGCATAATTTTTTTTCAGGCATGGTCATGAAAGCAAAAAAAAGAAAAAGAAAAAAAAAGCAAAAAAAAAATCCAACCCCAACACGTTTTAGTTTCTTTTGAATATACAGACTGGCCCAAACATAGACATTCTCTTTATCAATCTTATTGTTACAAAAACTGTACATTACAAACAGTATAGAAACAAACTTAAAGGAATATGCCACACATCCTGGCTAATTTTCTATATGCAGTTTAAAAATACAGCCTATTCCCTTATAGTGCACAGTTATTGTGTAGATAGAATACATCACTAGTTAAGAGGACATGAGAGAAGAGTTTTAATTTTCCTCAGCACAGAGAATGAGAGCCAGTTCTGCTCGGTAAAGCTTTCCTCCATCAGACAAGGCCATGATGCTTTTCTTGTATGTTGCAAGGTTGTTAATGTCTAATTCCTATTTAAAGAACAGATAATGCTTTATAATCCTGTTTAGTTACCAGCATGAACAAGTTTGCTGCCAATGGCAGAAAATACGGAGGGGAAAAAAAAAAAAAAAAGATGTTCTCAGCCTTTCTAGCAGTAACACATTGAAAACATTGTTGTATATTTACATGATCCATGGTATAGGCATATGTTAGATTGCTGACAGCTGATGCCTCATATACAAGCTTTTTGACAGCGTTTCTGTGTAATCACAATTTCTTTAGCTAACGCTTTACACTGCTGTGACTTCTGCCAAGATTTTTAGTTGTGCTTTGACTTCAGGAATTATGACTTAGAAGATCTATATTTATCTTAATTGGGTGGATTAAAGTGTCCTTAAAATCCAAATTAAATCTAATCTCTAAGGGGAAAAAAGCCCTCTAGGATTACCTTTTTGTTCTTTTCACAGAGATCCTTCAGTAGCGCATCAAGTTCATTTTCATCTATATATCCATTGCCGTCCTGAAAAATAAAATTAAGGAGAATATCAAGCATTTATTCTTCTTTTCAGAGGTCTTCCGCAAATTCAGAAAATAAGTGCCATCCAACTAGTCAATTAATAAAAAGGCTATTGAAAGACTTACTTGATCATACATCTCAAAGGCTTTATTGAACTCTTTTGCACACATTTTGACACCCTAAACACAGAAAAGAAAAAAAATCCATTTATGACTCTGACTATGCGTAATACTTAAAGTTTAACCTTAAGAAAATAAATATTCATACCTGAAATTTAATAAGAAAATTTTCCTGTACTGGGAGTAGCCTTTGGAGACAAAAAAAAAAGGTCAACATATTTGCTGTAATTGGTATATGATATTTGTTGTGAAAAGGGACAGGAGGCATACCTGGCCAGTTCAGTAAGCTCCAACTTTCCATCATTGTTTGCATCAAACATCCTGAGCTGAAAGAGTACATATTTTTACATTACTAATTGCAATTAATTAACATAGTAAAGAAAACACTTCTTTGAATAACAAATTCAATGAATTTTAGCCTTTGTTTAATGCTGAAATGATGGCCCTAGGTTTTAAACTGTCACATTTACCCTGTAATATATTTCTTTAAATTGTGGAAGAAGTAATGTGTAGTAATTAATTCTAATGACAAAAAAAACAGATTAACAATTTTGATTAACATACTCTAAGGTAGGTCTTAACCTGCCTAGAGTGATGAATGTCCCATAAGAGAAACGTGTGTGTAATTATTTATAAGTTAGAATTGTTGATGTGATAACATTTTACTTTTTACTTAATGTCACGATATAATAATAGCATCATTATTCTCTCTTCATAAAGCTGGAACAATGGTCAGGTAAAGTTCGTCAGAATTCCAGATATTCAATTACTTAGCCAATAATAGACATTTCATTCAATTGGCTGTTGGGCTTAAATATATAAGTAAAGATTGCATTCTGTTTCTGTGATATATTTCAAGAAAAGTCTGGAGAGGTACTGTAGATAGTCAAGACATTTTATTGACAGCACAAAAATGGGAAATTAAGTGTCTGCAAATAATTATAATCAAATTATAGGAATAAATATATGTATATAATTTGACAAACTAAGTAAATACTACTTCTAATTGCTGTTAATCACAATATTGTATTAGAGTGCTTTCCATTCAGCCCTTGAAAGGATGAGCTCCTGCTGCTTGAGGGGAGCAAACAGCATACATTTATTATTAGAAGTAGCTGGAGATGTTACTCCAGCATGGAACTTCCTCTCCCATTTTTTCTGTCTATATAGTTCAGTTTTGCTACTTTCAAATATTATTTTGCCTTTGCTGTATAAAAGAGTCACAAAAGCAAACTGTACAAAGCATTTTTAGGCATTGTACTGAAAACACTGCCACCCTCACTCATCCCATCACTTTCAATCACAGTAATTTCAGATGTAATTTTTAGATAAGAGAAGTTGAGTTGTGTACTGAGGTAAGCATATGTCCTTTCAACTATAGAAATAATGCCATGAAAGAAGACTCGTTTTCATTTTGGTAATATACAATAAATGGCAATGGAGAAGGGAAGGGAAGGGAAGGGAAGGGAAGGGAAGGGAAGGGAA